>NW_023995264.1:100000-137228 GCF_015586225.1 Lucilia sericata
TCTATTTTTTTATTATGTTTGTTAATTATGTTAAGGAATTTGATGTTTTTTATAGCATTTTAATGCATACATTTTTAGGGTTTTGTATGCACCTTGCTTTAAAATATTTATGCTCTGTTGCATATTTTGGGATGTAAATTCCAGGACACAAGTGCATAGTTAATGATGCCTCTTTTTTGTTAATATCCTGAAAGGAAATTAATATGTTTTGTAACATTATTTAGTTTGTAGATGATATATTACTAATGTTATATTTGATATTAAAACTAGACTATGGATAGACTATGACTATACCATGACTAGACTATGACTAGACTATGACTAGACTATGACTAGACTATGACTAGACTATGACTAGACTATGACTAGACTATGACTAGACTATGACTAGACTATGACTAGACTATGACTAGACTATGACTAGACTATGACTAGACTATGACTAGACTATGACTAGACTATGACTAGACTATGACTAGACTATGACTAGACTATGACTAGACTATGACTAGACTATGACTAGACTATGACTAGACTATGACTAGACTATGACTAGACTATGACTAGACTATGACTAGACTATGACTAGACTATGACTAGACTATGACTAGACTATGACTAGACTATGACTAGAACTATGACTAACTATGACTAGACTATGACTAGACTATGACTAGACTATGACTAGACTATGACTAGACTATGACTAGACTATGACTAGACTATGACTAGACTATGACAGACTATGACTAGACTATGACTAGACTATGACTAGACTATGACTAGACTATGACTAGACTATGACTAGACTATGACTAGACTATGACTAGACTATGACTAGACTATGACTAGACTATGACTAGACTATGACTAGACATGACTAGACTATGACTAGACTATGACTATACTTTCTTTCTTTAAAATACAATTTTGGAGTTAGTCTGTTATTGCTTTGATACCAAACAAATTTTAGTAATTTTCCTGTTTATTATTTATTACTTTAATAAGGATCAAAATTTAATATATTTTCATTCACGTATTATTCAAAAAAAAATATAATGCCATTGTCTCTACTACTGAAAGTCATTGTCCTTAATTTAAGAATACCTATCCATTTTCCTAAAATTAAAAAAGGATACATTTCAATATTCGGTCATTTAAAGCACCACACACATGTTCTATTATTTTAGTAACTAATAAATTTTCTTTATTCCTTATAAATCAACTAAGAATTTTAACACTCTCACTTTATTTTAGACTAGTTGTTTCTTTTTGTTAATATTTTCCGTTTAGTTGCTGCTGTCATGTGTTACTTTGATTTATGTTATTTTGCAGCACCGTGTAATAAGTAAAGTAAGTGTGTTGTTACATTTTATAGAATAAAATGATTGTGATGTTGTTGTTGTTGTGTAGTATTATATTTTAGCTCTTTGTTGAATGTTGCGCATGCGCAATAAATCCTATTTTTATGACACCTGACAAAATACTCCCCAATAACAGCCGTTCTCTATAAATTCTATGTTTTTCTTTAGATCTTTTATTATTTTCTTGATTCATTTCTTTGGGTATTTTTTTGTGTTGCAAACACATTGTATGGATTTATTCTATGTCCGTCCTTCCATCTACCCGTTGGTCTGTTGCTGATGCTCATTTAACTCATTTTTATAGTTTCTCCATTAAAGTCATTTTAATTTTTATCGACAGTTGTTGCAAGAGTTACGCCAGTTTAAATTGTCTAGATGGCAAGAAAGAGGACATGCTTTTAATATAATCTTCATATCATTCATAAAAGTTACATTTAGAAATGATATGGTAAAGAAAAAAAAACAAAGAAATGTGACTACAATATGAACAGTTCATGTTCTGTTGTTTTGTCTTCATTCAGTTTTATTACATTTAACACGTAAATATAGTTAGAGGCTACTGTAAAATCGCTTTTCTAAGCATGATCATAATAAAGTTATAAATCTTGTCAGTAGTTTTGTTGCTATTTGTTGTTTAGTTTTTGAATAACTCATATAAATAGTAGTAAATAGTCATCTCGTATGAATTGCCAAAGGTGTGTTTTTATGGGAGTTTTTGTAGATTTTTATATAGCTTTTTTCTCTTTATACTACTACTGTGTTTGACTATGGTTTTATTCATTTGGTAATAGACGTTTTAATCATTTTTATGATGCGAGTATTAGTTATTGTATTTTTGTTAAAACTTTGAGACAATAAAATTTTAAGCTTCTGTTTAAGCAGCTTAAAAGCGTTAACGTATAATATGAGCTGTAATTAAAGTTTGTTGAAAGAAGATCTTTCTTACAGCTTTTATGACAGTGATTACCTTGAGACAAAAGCTTTTGGAGTATTTAAAATATACCTCCCGTATTTTATTGATGTTGTAAATATTTATGGCTTGTTTACTATACATAAATCGTGGTTTTTGTTATAAATCAAATTTTAATCAGTCTGTTTGTTATTTAATATGGAATATCATATCACATAATATTGATTCTATTGTCATATTTTACGAGTATGAATGAATAACATAATAATATGGTTATCGCTCATTTACTAGATTACAACTAAAATTTTGATTATAGTTCTAATTCAGTTCTAGTTCAGTTCTAGTTCAGTTCTAGTTCAGTTCTAGTTCAGTTCTAGTTCAGTTCTAGTTCAGTTCTAGTTCAGTTCTAGTTCAGTTCTAGTTCAGTTCTAGTTCAGTTCTAGTTCAGTTCTAGTTCTAGTTCTAGTTCAGTTCTAGTTCAGTTCTAGTTCAGTTCCAGTTCAGTTCCAGTTCAGTTCTAGTTCAGTTCTAGTTCAGTTCTAGTTCAGTTCTAGTTCAGTTCTAGTTCAGTTCTAGTTCAGTTCTAGTTCAGTTCTAGTTCAGTTCTAGTTCAGTTCTAGTTCAGTTCTAGTTCAGTTCTAGTTCAGTTCTAGTTCAGTTCTAGTTCATTCTAGTTCAGTTCTAGTTCAGTTCTAGTTCAGTTCCAGTTCAGTTCCAGTTCAGTTCTAGTTCAGTTCTAGTTCAGTTCTAGTTCAGTTCTAGTTCAGTTCTAGTTCAGTTCTAGTTCAGTTCTAGTTCAGTTCTAGTTCAGTTCTAGTTCAGTTCTAGTTCAGTTCTAGTTCAGTTCTAGTTCAGTTCTAGTTCAGTTCTAGTTCAGTTCTAGTTCAGTTCTAGTTCAGTTCTAGTTCAGTTCTAGTTCAGTTCTAGTTCAGTTCTAGTTCAGTTCTAGTTCAGTTCTAGTTCAGTTCTAGTTCAGTTCTAGTTCAGTTCTAGTTCAGTTCTAGTTCAGTTCTAGTTCAGTTCTAGTTCAGTTCTAGTTCAGTTTAGTTCAGTTCTAGTTCAGTTCTAGTTCAGTTCTAGTTCAGTTCTAGTTCAGTTCTAGTTCAGTTTCTAGTTCAGTTCTAGTTCAGTTCTAGTTCAGTTCTAGTTCAGTTCTAGTTCAGTTCTAGTTCAGTTCTAGTTCAGTTCTAGTTCAGTTCTAGTTCAGTTCTAGTTCAGTTCTAGTTCAGTTCTAGTTCAGTTCTAGTTCAGTTCTAGTTCAGTTCTAGTTCAGTTCTAGTTCAGTTCTAGTTCAGTTCTAGTTCAGTTCTAGTTCAGTTCTAGTTTAGTTCTAGTTTAGTTCTAGTTCAGTTCTAGTTCAGTTCTAGTTCAGTTCTAGTTCAGTTCTAGTTCAGTTCTAGTTCTAGTTCAGTCTAGTTCAGTTCTAGTTCAGTTCTAGTTCAGTTCTAGTTCAGTTCTAGTTCAGTTCTAGTTCAGTTCTAGTTCAGTTCTAGTTCAGTTCTAGTTCAGTTCTAGTTCAGTTCTAGTTCAGTTCTAGTTCAGTTCTAGTTCAGTTCTAGTTCAGTTCTAGTTCAGTTCTAGTTCAGTTCTAGTTCAGTTCTAGTTCAGTTCTAGTTCAGTTCTAGTTCAGTTCTAGTTCAGTTCTAGTTTAGTTCTAGTTCAGTTCTATCTCAGTGCTAGTTCAATTCTGAAACATGTTTTCATCTACGCAAATTTATTCCACTTTGAACGTCAACCGCTTTAACACATTTTGCCAGATGACCATTCAAACTTTTTACTAACAATAAGAACTATTGAAATTCCGAGTAACATCTTTTTTGTTTCGAACGTTAATTTAAAATTTTTGAAAATGTAAACCCACATTTGTTCCAACGGTGGCACTTTGAAAAAACTTAGCGCTCGAGTGCTTTCTCTATATAAAAGTATGGCAAACACCTTGCGTAAATTATTTAATAGAAATTTTAAATAAAATTTTAACATAATTTAAATATAAACTCATCTTTCAAATTAAAAACACCACCACCCAAAAAAACAACAACGACATTATGCACTTGTTCCTCTTGAGTGATCGTTAACCACTAGAAACCTAAAAAAGTAACATATGCCACTTTAAAAAAAACAACCTGATGCTTAAATGCACAGGAAAAACTTGACTGACTGACTTTCGGCCTTTTTACCACCCGTATGATAAACAGGATATAAAATGCAAAGTGTTTCTGTTTTGTCCAACTAATTGAAGGAAAACAACCCACATTTGGTCAAAATGAAAATATAACAATTTATTTATGCTTGTGTATGGCACGAGTTTTTGTAGTCACTAGAAAAGTGACTAATTATTTAAATTATGCATTATTAAGGGTTACAAATGATGGAATGTTTTTTTGTTTTCTGTATGTTAAATGGACAAACAAAAAATAACTTTACATAAAGAATCGGTCAACCATCAAATAGTTGTACAGAGACGCAAGTCTGACGCCTGCCGTTCATTGAATATTTAGTTTTTACAATAGTATGTCACTTTGTAATATCGTAGTTGTTGTTTTAGGGTTTTGTTGTTGTTGTCCACCAGTATTTTAGTACGCGCACCACCAATTTTTCTAATATTTTTCATTAAAGCACACGATCAAAACTGTAAAGTTTTCGTTAAACAGAATTTTAAAGTAATAATTTATTAGTTTTGATAAAGTCATTACTCTCTTAGCAAAGCCTTTTATCTACTTACTGGTAAGCATTTGTGTTTACACTTTTATTAGTTCAGTTCTAGTTCAGTTCTAGTTCAGTTTTAGTTCCGTTCTAGTTCAGTTCTAGTTCAGTTAATTTCATTCGTTTTAATAAGTCATTACTTTCTTAGCAAAGCCTTTTAACTACTTACTGGTAAGCATTTGTGTTTACAATTTTATTAGTTCAGTATTAGTTCAGTTCTAGTTCAGTTATAGTTCAGTTCTAGGTTCAGTTCCTAGTTCAGTTCTAGTTCAGTTCTAGTTCAGTTCTAGTTCGTTCTAGTTCAGTTCTAGTTCAGTTCTAGTTCAGTTCTAGTTCAGTTCTAGTTCAGTTCTAGTTCAGTTCTAGTTCAGTTTCTAGTTCAGTTCTAGTTCAGTTCTAGTTCAGTTCTAGTTCAGTTCTAGTTCAGTTCTAGTTCAGTTCTAGTTCAGTTCTAGTCAGTTCTAGTTCAGTTCTAGTTCAGTTCTAGTTCAGTTCTAGTTCAGTTCTAGTTCAGTTCTAGTTCAGTTCTAGTTCAGTTCTAGTTCAGTTCTAGTTCAGTTCTAGTTCAGTTCTAGTTCAGTTCTAGTTCAGTTCTAGTTCAGTTCTAGTTCAGTTCTAGTTCAGTTCTAGTTCAGTTCTAGTTCAGTGTCTAGTTCAGTTCTAGTTCAGTTCTAGTTCAGTTCTAGTTCAGTTCTAGTTCAGTTCTAGTTCAGTTCTAGTTCAGTTCTAGTTCAGTCTAGTTCAGTTCTAGTTCAGTTCTAGTTCAGTTCTAGTTCAGTTCTAGTTCAGTTCTAGTTCATTCTAGTTCAGTTCTATTTCATTAGTTCAGTTCTAGTTCAGTTCTAGTTCAGTTCTAGTTCAGTTCTAGTTCAGTTCTAGTTCAGTCTAGTTCAGTTCTAGTACAGTTCTAGTACAGTTCTAGTTCAGTTCTAGTTCAGTTCTATTCAGTTCTAGTTCTAATAATTAATAAATTAGTTCTAGTTCAGTTCTATCTCAGTTCTAGTTCTAATAATTAATAAATTAGAAATTGTCGATACCAAAAAAGGTATGAACTTAACATTCCAGAATGAATGAGACACTGGTCCACTTTACTATTTTAAATTTCGGATAAAAAACCTATAACGGAATTATAAACTAACTATTACAGAACTGTTTCTTCGTAATGCACATTGTATATGGAACTCTTGACTACTTTTTGCTTTTTCTGACAGTTCTGTGCATTTACTTTGTGAGGAGGAATTCTTCAGATTATATATGGTTATAAATTGAACAATTATTTCCTAGAAAAGAGTTGACCATTTTATTTAATTGACGGCAGAATAAAAGTATTAAATTTACATAAAACATCAAAAATACTTATTTAATTCATTCTTTGGCTACACTGTCTTTAGGTTTATTTAGTGTAATGAAATGTTTTTGTTGTCATTGCTAGTGGTGGTGAGTGATGTCGTCAAGGATCGTGCCTAGTCTAGCATGTCTTATCACAAATTCGTGCCTGTCTTAACAACACTAACAACTACTCCTACCACCAGCACCACCACAGTAACAACAACAATGTTTAAAAAAAAACTATGAGGGTGCTTAGGTGCATATTAAGTAACTGTTTTGTTGGTACATTTTTTGTTTGTTGTTTTTGTAATTTTAAGCCTGGTTTATAGGTTTTGGACCTTAAAATATTCGTGTGTTTGGGGTGTTGCCAGCGACATGTGTCTAAGTACATGTTTTGACGTATTTGTTACTTATTTTGTTGCTGTACATTTTCACCTTTGTCTCGGGCTAAAGGCAAGTCTAAATGACCCCGCTCCTGTCGTAAGCGAAAAGTGTAGAAAAACTAAAACTTAAATGATCGTTATAAAAAATTCTAAGCACAAGGTGGCGGCATTTGACATACGACTTTTATACTTGTTTTTTTCTGACAAGAGTTAAAGCATTAATAGTGCTCCCAAACAGGTACTAGTCCAGACGAAAGAAACATGTTTAAATTTTATAATTAAGTCACATTTTTTCCTTTATGGGGAAGTTGTAAATTTAAGGATTAATGTAAATTTAATTATATATTTTTTTTCTGTAATTAATGAATAAAAAATATTTGTCATTTAATTTCCTAAAAAGTAAGGTGTTAAGGATAATTTTTTTATTCAACCGGAAGTAGTATAATGTAATTTTCTTTGGAACAGGTACTTGCACTTGCTGTACAAAGGATCTACAAAGAAACATGTTCCTCTTTGTCCTTCAAAGTCTTTTTATGTAGAAAATGGCCATAAATTTAAATCCTAAAAAATTGAAATACAATCTTATTTCTAAATCTTTTTATGAAAACGGAAATAATTGCAAAAAAGTAACAATATTGGCCTCATATATCATTGCTATTGTTTTTAAATATTTAAAAGAATACTCAAATTTTATTTATTTTCTATTATTACAAATAATTTTCTATATCCTGTTTATCCTTTCTTTTACCAACACAATAAGAAAATCTAAGGAAGTGAAAATTTACTTTACTGTTTGTGTGTTTATTACTTCCTGGTATGTGTTATTTATTTTAGCTAGAAAATTTTTCAGATTTTTTTAAAACGATTTTTTTGTCTTGATTTTTCTTTTTATTTAATAACTATGTAGGGAATTTGTCTACTTAAACCGATTAGAAGGATGTGTCATTTGATATTCCACTTAGGTGAAGTGTTAAATGCAGGTATATTTTCGAACAAAAGAAAGGATTCGTTGTAAGTGGATTTTGCTGAAATTTGAATTGGAAAAATTTATGTTTTTCAAGATTTATCTCGTATGATAACTAGAAATTAACTAAAAAACTAGAAATTATTTAAAAATTAAATTATTGTACAATACTTTTGGGTATTATTTTAAAAGTTCTTTATAAAAGATCTCTTTACAAAAGATCTACCTTACCTGGGCTTTGCCCCAAGAGTGAAGAATTCGGTTTACTGAAGTAGACGCCACTCATGCAAACCGCTACATCATAAGCACAGGGCAATAATCTCAGCAGAAGTCCAAAATTCATCAATGAAGAAGTAAGAAACAGACCTCAACACAACTCAACATTTTCTACATTCTAGCCGGGATGATATAGAATAATTTCTAATTTATAGGCTAGACTTAAGTTCGGGTTATAGTAGTATCTAAAAGTAAACAAACAAACTTTGTAAGCTCAAAATGCGTTGTAAATAGTGAGCTTACCACGTTTGTTAACATTTAGACAACGGATGTGCATACAGTTTATAATGCGACAACGAATTGTTGCAATGTTGACAAAGTTGCGTGGTCTACATTACATGTTGTTGTTGCATGTATGTATATACTTGACAACGGATGTTATTGAAACATTTTTTTTTCTTCTGTGTATGTATAGGCTGGATAATCTGAAAAACAGCCCTGTTTATAGCCTGAAGTCTTGTCTATAGTCTGTATTATATTTCGCCAGTAATCTCATCAGTAGTCTGGACTATAGTCACTTCTATAATATGGAATATATACTATCATATATGTATAGTCCAGATCATAGTCTAAATATGTATATCGTTTACATTATAGTTTCATCTATAGTCCAGATTTTAGTCTTCTCTATAGTCTGGATTATATTTACATCTAAAATATGTACTATAGTCTCGTCACAATTGACTCGTCTATAATTTAGACTTGATTTTAGTCTCGTCAACAGTTTCGTTTATAATCTGCGTAATATTCTCTTCTACAGTCTAGACAATACTCTCGTTTATAGTCAAGAATATCTAGTTTATAATGTGGAAAATGTCGTCTTTAGTCTAGTCTATAAAATGGAAAATCTCGCCTTTAGTCCGGACTATCCAGCATGTAGTTTCGACTATATTCTACAAACTACTTCCTCCTATACTTTGAACTCTATTTCTATCTATAGCTTAAACTATAGTCCCATCTCTAGTGCGGACTGTAATAGTATATGTGTGTAGTCCGTATTTTAGGCTGCATAATTAATTGTTTATAGCCAGGAATATAGACAGGGTTATAGTCTGAACTGTGGTCTGAAATATAGTCCTGTCTTTACTGCGGACTTTAGTTCTGTATACAGTTCGTATTTTAGTTTGGATTATAGCCTATAGCCAGGACTAGAGTCTGTGTAATAGTGTACACAATGGACTTGATTCTAGCTTAGAATCTATTATAGTCTGGACTGTGCTATGAAGTATATTGTGGACTAAAGCTAAACTCTTAGTTAGGTTTTTATTCAGGTCTTCTGTCTGGAATATAATCTGGACTATTAAAGTTTTGTCTTCAGTTTGGACTATATTCTGGAGTTTATTCTATACATAGGCCATAATATGTACTATAGTCTGGACTATTCTTAGTCCAGATTGTCTTGACTGTGGTCTGAGCTTAAGTCTTGATTATAGTCTGGATTATAGTCTATAGACAGGAAGTGTGTTGTAGTCTGAACAATGGTCTTGATTCTAGCTGGAGTATATTGTCGACTAAAGCTAAACCTTTAGTCAGGTTTTTATTCTGAACTATAATCAGGTCTTTTGTCTGGAATATAATCTGGACTATTAAAGTCTTGGCTTCAGTTTGGACTATATTCTGGATCTAGAACATTGTATGTATTATAGTCTGGACTATAGTCCAGATCGATAGTCCAGATCGAAGTCTCGACTTAAGTCTTGATTATAGTCTGAACTTCAGTCTTAAATACTGTCGAAGTATAGACTATATTCTGAACTATAGTCTCTATAACTAAACTATCTAGAATTTAGACTGGTACAAATTATAGTCTGAATTATAATCTGTCTATTGTCTAAATTATAGTCTGGAATATAGTGTGGATTATAGTCAGGAATATGGTGCTATTCTGGACTATAGTCTGAATTATGGTCTGGAGTATGGTGTGGACTATGGTCTGGATTACAGTTGCTTATAAAGAAGTCTGAAATATGGTCTGTACTATAATGTGAACTATGGACTGTATTACAGTTCTGTATACAGAAGTCTATATTCTGGACTTATAATGTCGTATATAAATTATTATGATTATTTCCCCAAATATAAGAACTATTTTAATGAAACGTAATTTTACTTTAATTTTGAACTCGAAAATCAAAAGTAATCTTAACACCTTTAAGCGACTTAAACACAGGATATGAATGTATGTAGTTATATAACCTACATAACACTACTTATAAAGATTTTTAATGAATACGTGAAGTGTATTATAAGATCAATGATCTACATAAACAGACCACAAATCTACATTTTATAAAAAGAAAATTCCGATTTTTTAGCCGGAATTTATTTTTTATAAGGACTATAACATAAATAACCATATGGAAATCAATAACATTTACAACAACATACAATTACTAAAACAGTAGTTAGTCTATACACATAAGTTGTATAGATTTTCAATTGTATTTAATTAATATATTGTTAAATTATGCTAATTAACAATGACATTAACACGCGTCAAATAAACTTTGCCACCAAATGTACAACTAATGTTTAGTAATTAATTATTTGAAAAACGTAATAGACTTAATTTGTTTTAACGAATGCCTAGACAAACGTGATGGTAACATTAAACCCCTTTGATTTTATTGTTTTTCGGCTGAACGGCTTAACTTCAATTAAACTTCTAAATTAAAAATCAATGATTAGTGCAGACGAAGAAATGTGTCTCCAAAAATTTATTTTATTACTTGTTTTTCTTTTTTTTTTTTTTTTTTTGTTAAAATGAGCTGAGCGAGTAATAAGGTTTCCGCTTAACTTACAGTTGTTTAATGCAGCCGCTTTTTGTGTTATTAATCGCACTTTGATTGTCGTGCATTTAAAAACCAATTGTATTCATTAAACAATTGTCGAGGTTTTTATTTTATTAATTTTATTAAATAAAAATCTACGTGTTTTAGTCTGGTATTTGTGGCGCATATGTTTCCTGTGTCTCGTAGCATACTCTTTGTTGCTCTTACAAAATGCAACCGGAAATTCCTTTAAGTATTTGTTTTTTCTTCACAATACATACTTTGATTTTTTTTCCAATTTGTATTTTGAGACGTGCTTTAGAATTTTTTTTAAAAAGAATCTTTAAATGTCATTGCTCTTGTTTTACTTTGCTGATACGTATGTAGTTTAGTTTTTTAGGGATTACATATTTAAACATTCCAAAAACGTTTTGAATCATTTATTATGGGTTTTATGTAGAGCAAGTGTATTTTCTATACTGCCACGTTTGATGATTATTTAAATTCAATTGCGTTTTTTCCTAAATTAGTTTTATTTTTATAATTATTTAAGGATACACCTGCTTCCTTAGACATTAGAGGCTTTGTGCAGGAGTTCAATGAACTTTAATATAGGATAAGATTTAAAATATGGCAGGTTGACGAAGAAAAGAAGAGGAATATTGCTTTCGTACATAAGCTTCCCAAACACCATCACTTGTAAAGAATCGCCAACTTTAAGTACACTCGCAAGAATCCTGGTTTCATCTCTCATCAGGAACTAATTGTTTTAACTTGTAGATAAAGCTTAACTCTGAAAACAATTTTAACTAAATTTTCTATAGTCTATGGTCTTGACTATAGACTGTTCTATAATCAGCATTATATAACGTCAAGACCATAGACTATTCTATAGTCGAGTCTATAGACTTTTCCATAGTCAAGACTATATAGTCAAGACTATATAGTCAAGACAATAGACTATTCTATAGTCAAAAATACAGACTATTCTATAGTCAAGACTATAGACTATTCTATAGTCAAGACTATGGAATATTATATAGTCAATACTATAGACTATTCAATAGTTAAGACTATAGACTATTCTATAGTCAAGACTATAGACCATTCTATAGACAATACTATAGACTATCCTATAGTCAAGGCTATAGACTATAGTTGAAAATATTGACTATTCTATAGTCAAGACTGTAGACTATTCTATAGTTAGGACTATAGACTATTCTATAGTCACGACTATAGACTATTCTATAGTCACGACTATAGACTATTCTATAGTCACGACTATAGACTATGCTATAGTCAAGACTATATACTATTATATAGTCAAGACTATAGACTATTCTATAGTCAAGACCATAGACTATTCTATAGTCAAGACTATAGATTATTCTGTAGTCAAGACTACAGATTATTCTATAGTCAAGACTCTAGACTATTCTATAGTCACGACTATAGACTATTCTATAGTCACGACTATAGACTATGCTATAGTCAAGACTATATACTATTATATAGTCAAGACTATAGACTATTCTATAGTCAAGACCATAGACTATTCTATAGTCAAGACTATAGACTATTCTGTAGTCAAGACTACAGATTATTCTATAGTCAAGACTCTAGACTATTCTATAGTCAAGACTATAGACTATTCTATAGTCAAGACTATTCTATAATCAAGTCTATGGACTATGCTATAGTCAAGACTATAGACTATTCTATTGTCAAGACTATAGACTATTCTATAGTCAAGACTATAGACTATTCTATGGTCAAGACTATAGACTATTCCATAGTCAAGACTATAGACTATTCTATTGTCAAGAATATAGACTATTCTATAGTCAAGACTATAGACTATTCTATAGTCAAGACTATAGACTATTCTATAGTCAAGACCATAGACTATTCTATAGTCAAGACTATAGACCAGTGTTGCTCAAACACATACTACCATAGAGTACCATAGTTTTATTTGTGTTGGTAAAGCAGCAGAGAACAGAATTCAATTCAAAATAAAAGTATACTAATAAAATGACTATAAACTATAAAGTATATGCTAACTGTCAAATGTTTATTATGGATTTTGACAGCCAGCGTATATCAAAGTCTATATATAAAAAACTAACAACTGTTCTCTCATGTTCTCCTACATTAATTCGGCTTTCTCAAAATTTTGTTGTTGTATTTCTGTGTGTATTTTAAAAACGTCGCGCACAGACCTTGCTTCGACAAGTGCTGATCAGCAACTGATTTGATTTTGTTTTTCAAGTTGAGAGCAAACCCACTGATATTGCTCATTATAAAAAGAAGAAGAATTAAACCTATAGTGTATGTGTATCAACTTAGCGTCAGCAGAATTTTCTTATCCTATCACGCGTGCTATGTAATGGCAATCTTGCGCTCCTCTGCTATAGACTATTCTGTAGTCAAGACTACAGATTATTCTATAGTCAAGACTCTAGACTATTCTATAGTCAAGACTATAGACTATTCTATAGTCAAGACTATAGACTATTCCATAGTCTAGACAATAGACTATTCTATAGTCAAGACTATAGACCATTCTGTAGTCAAGACTATAAACCATTCCATAGTTAAGACTATAGACAATTCTATAATCAAGTCTATGGACTATGCTATAGTCAAGACTATAGACTATTCTATTGTCAAGACTATAGACTATTCTATAGTCAAGACTATAGACTATTCTATGGTCAAGACTATAGACTATTCCATAGTCAAGACTATAGACTATTCTATTGTCAAGAATATAGACTATTCTATAGTCAAGACTATAGACTATTCTATAGTCATGACTATAGAATATTCTATAGTAAAGACTATAGACTATTCTATAGTTAAGGCCATTGACTATTCTATAGTCAAGATTATAGACTATTCTATAGTCAAGACTATAGACTATTCTATAGACAAGACTATAGACTATTCCATAGTCAAGACTATAGACTATTTTAGATTCGAGACTGTAGGCTATTCCATAGTCAAGACTATAGACTATTCTATAGTCAAGACTATTGACTATTCTATAGTCAAGACTATAGACTATTCTATAGTCAAGACTATAGACTATTCTATAGTCAAGACTATAGACTATTCTATAATCACAACTATAGACTATTCTATAGTCACGACTATAGACTAATCTATAGTCAAGACTATAGATTACTCTATAGTCAAGACTATTGACTATTCTATAGTCACGACTATAGACTATTCTATAGTCACGACTATACACTATTCTATAGTCGAGACTATAGACTATTCCATAGTCAACCCTATAGAGTATTATATAGTCAATACTTTATACTATTTCATAGTCAAGGACTTAGGCTATTCTATAGCCACGACTGCAGGCTTTTATGTAGTCCATTCAATAGTCAAGACTATAAACTTCTCTATAGACATGATTCCATAGTAAAGACTATTATATAGTCAATACTAAATCTATTCTATAGCTAAGAATATAGACAATTCATAGTCGACACCATAGTCTACCCTATAGTCAAGATTATAGGCTATTCTGTAGTCAAGACTACATGCTATTTCATAGTTTATTCAATAGCCAAGATTATAATTTGTTCTATAGCCAAATCTATATATTCGTCTATAGTCAAAATTATAGACTATCCTATAGCCTAGACTATAGACTATTCTATAGTTAACACTATAATCTATAATCAAGACTACAGACTATTCAATAGTCGAGTATAGGCTATTTTATAGTCAAGACTATAGGCTATACTATTGTCAAGACCGTTGACATTTCTACTGTCAAGACTATTGACTATTCCATAGTCAAAATTATAGAATATCTTATAGTCTAGACTATAGACTATTCGATAGTTAACACTTTATACTATTCAATCATCAAGAATATAGATTATTCTATAGCATTGACTATGTACTATTTTACAGTCATGACTATATACTATAGTCAAGACTATAGACTATTCTTTATTCAAGACTATAGAATATTCTATATTCAAGACTATAGACTTTTCTTTGGTCGAGACTGTAAACTACTCTATAGTCTTTCAGCATTTTAAAAATTGTCTTTAAACTTTTGAAAACTAAACCATTTTAAATAACTTTCCTTTAAATAATTACTCATAATTAACTTAATTATGGTGCAATGCATAGTGTTTTCTACAATTTATTTAATTACTTATTAATAAACAAAAAATATTTATCTTATTTCCATAAATCATGACCATTTCCCCATTGATGCAGTTATAGACTAATATATTTTTTTCAACAATTTAATTTAAACCTATTCATCCACTGTTACTCCCATACGTTTATGCAATATCGGCACGTATTCATCCCATTGACTACGAAAGACATTACCGGCCAATGGTTTACCCATATTATATTTTTCCGCAAATTTCTCTACTTTAAAATTAGAATGTCCTTCCAACTGGGAATGATTAACATAAGGTTCATTAAATTCCAATTTACCCGGCTGTTCGTAGACCAAAAATACATAACGCATGACACTGCCAGTTTTGGGAGAAATAGGACCTAAATAAGGGCTATAAACTTCTCCTTTATCGACATCTTTACCGGGTATATTCACCACTAGCCAATGTATAAATTCTTTCCATATAGGATTATCAGGATACGGAGCATCAGGTGAAGCCATATAAACAGTGTAGTAAGTATTGGGATCCGAAGACCAATCAAGTGTTGGAGCATCCTTAGTTTCGGTGGGAGTAAACTCTTTGCCATCTCCCACCAGAAGGCCATTTGCAAATTCGAGCTGTGTTATTAAATAACTTTATAAAATCCTTTAATATATAGTTACTATTACCTTTAATTTTTCCTTTGGTGCCGTTTGCAAAACATCCGGTATTACTTTTGTCTCCTTGAAAAGTGTTTCTATGTCACTTTCCTCAGCTATAGCTTGAGTTAGTATTAGTATTGGTAAAAATATTTGTGAAAACATTTTTATCCGAAATTTTCTTTTATTTGTTTTGGTTTTACAAAACGATCTGCTTCATTTTCATTCTAAAACTGTGATATTTATATGAGTTTTATTCAATGAAATTAAATATATCGTATTTATTTTACAGATTATTTATTTGTTAGTTAAATTAAAATAATTTTAACAAATTATCGAGTAATTGTTCTCTAATATAAAAATATTAGTTATAATTTGATAAAATTGCTTTAAAAAATAAATAATTTGACTCTATTGTTGATTTAAAAAATTTTTATTATTACATATTTTAAATAAAAGTAATCTATGTAAAGTATATCTATATATGTATATTAAACCGAATGTATGTTTGTTTGTATGTATATAAGTATGTAAGTTTGAAGTCTACAGACGTAAAGATGGCTGGAGCGATTTTCTGATATATCCTTCCTATATATCTGAAATCAACTTTAGACTTCCTTTTCGTAGGTGAGGTACCACAACACTTACCAAATAAGTTATCAAAATTGTATATCGTAAAAATTGCAAGGGTCTAGAAGGTACTGCAACAGCTTACCAAATAAGTATTAAAAGTCGTATATCTCAAAAACTGCAAGACTCCTCAAATTTTGCATGGATAAGTTTGATATTTTGCTTTGGTGTAAATGGGCGGATTGGATATAGTGGGCGTTTCTCTTCCCATATATAAGAAGTATTGAAGTAGTAGTCTATGTGTATGGACAACTCATATTATTATTTAGGGAAAAAAGGGCGGATTGGCTTAGCGAGCGTAGCACTTCGATAATTAATTAAAACTGAGATAATTTAACACCTAAGTACAGCGCTCAAATTTTATGTGAGTCAGTTAGTTAGTTAGTTAGTTAGCTAGCTAGTTAGTTAGTTAGTTAGTTAGTTAGTTAGTTAGTTAGTTAGTTAGTTAGTTAGTTAGTTAGTTAGTTAGTTAGTTAGTTAGTAGTTAGTTAGTTAGTTAGTTAGTAGTTAGTTAGTTAGTTAGTTAGTTAGTTAGTTAGTTAGTTAGTTAGTTAGTTAGTTAGTTAGTTAGTTAGTTAGTTAGTTAGTTAGTTAGTTAGTTAGTAGTTAGTTAGTTAGTTAGTTAGTTAGTTAGTTAGTTAGTTAGTTAGTTAGTTAGTTAGTTAGTTAGTTAGTTAGTAGTTAGTTAGTTAGTTAGTTAGTTAGTTAGTTAGTTAGTTAGTTAGTTAGTTAGTTAGTTAGTTAGTTAGTTAGTAGTTAGTAGTTAGTTAGTTAGTTAGTTAGTTAGTTAGTTAGTTAGTTAGTTAGTTAGTTAGTTAGTAGTTAGTTAGTTAGTTAGTTAGTTAGTTAGTTAGTTAGTTAGTTAGTTAGTTAGTTAGTTAGTTAGTTAGTTAGTTAGTAGTTAGTTAGTTAGTTAGTTAGTTAGTTAGTTAGTTAGTTAGTTAGTAGTAGTTAGTTAGTTAGTTAGTTAGTTAGTTAGTTAGTTAGTTAGTTAGTTAGTTAGTTAGTTAGTAGTTAGTTAGTTAGTTAGTTAGTTAGTTAGTTAGTTAGTTAGTTAGTTAGTTAGTTAGTTAGTTAGTTAGTTAGTTAGTTAGTTAGTTAGTTAGTTAGTTAGTTAGTTAGTTAGTTAGTTAGTTAGTTAGTTAGTTAGTTAGTTAGTTAGTTAGTTAGTTAGTTAGTTAGTTAGTTAGTTAGTTAGTTAGTTAGTTAGTTAGTTAGTTAGTTAGTTAGTTAGTTAGTTAGTTAGTTAGTTAGTTAGTTAGTTAGTTAGTTAGTTAGTTAGTTAGTTAGTAGTTAGTTAGTTAGTAGTTAGTAGTTAGTTAGTTAGTTAGTTAGTTAGTTAGTTAGTTAGTTAGTTAGTTAGTTAGTTAGTTAGTTAGTTAGTTAGTTAGTTAGTTAGTTAGTTAGTTAGTTAGTTAGTTAGTTAGTTAGTTAGTTAGTTAGTTAGTTAGTTAGTTAGTTAGTTAGTTAGTTAGTTAGTTAGTTAGTTAGTTAGTTAGTTAGTTAGTTAGTTAGTTAGTTAGTTAGTTAGTTAGTTAGTTAGTTAGTTAGTAGTTAGTTAGTTAGTTAGTTAGTTAGTTAGTTAGTTAGTTAGTTAGTTAGTTAGTTAGTTAGTTAGTTAGTTAGTTAGTTAGTAGTTAGTTAGTTAGTTAGTTAGTTAGTTAGTTAGTTAGTTAGTTAGTAGTTAGTTAGTTAGTTAGTAGTTAGTTAGTTAGTTAGTTAGTTAGTTAGTTAGTTAGTTAGTTAGTTAGTTAGTTAGTTAGTTAGTTAGTTAGTTAGTTAGTTAGTTAGTTAGTTAGTTAGTTAGTTAGTTAGTTAGTTAGTTAGTTAGTTAGTTAGTTAGTTAGTTTAGTTAGTTAGTTACTTAGTTAAGTAGTTACTTTCTTAGTTATATTATTTTACATCAAATTCGAAAAAATAGACCTGGGCCTGTTGTACGCTCCCTACCCAGTGCGTCAGCTGTTAATCGAACCCACCACCTCCGCCTTACCTGGCCAGAACACTAATTTTATAAATAATTCCCTGATACAATTTAAACATGGTTAATTTTATATCATTTAAATAAAAAGTGAAATTAAAACGATGTTATAAGCAAATAAATTAACAAAAATTAATAATTTTAAAATATTATTTAGTTTTAAACTAAAGTGAAACCAGATTAAAAAAATCACGATTTTTGCAAGATATTTTTAATATTTCGTTTGAAAACCCAAAATATAGAAGGTTGCGTGGGAATTAGTTTTGCGTGTCAATCGAGAGTTTTTGACTTTTAAAACAAATTGTACACAAATTAAGACCAAAAACCTTAAACAACCTTGTTTAAGAAAAAATCTAATTTACAGGTAGAGGAGATAAACTACCAAAAAATATTAAAATTTAAACATAAATTTTGACAAAACCAAAAAGAAAAAAAAATTAGCCACAAAAACCAATTCAAACTCTATTTTTAAATAGAGATACAACAACTGTAATAAATTGACAAAAAACACGATTTAGCATGAAATGATCATGATCATCTTTTGCACTGTTTTTTGTTTGAGACAATAATAAAAATAGTGAAATAAATTTATAATTTCTTAGAATTAGAAATAAGATTGCAAAATATTTAAAAAAAATTTTATTTCATTTGTTGTTATTTTTCTTTAATTTGAAAAGAAGACAACATTTTTATATGTTTTTTGGCAAATTTGCTAAGAATATTTCACAGTAACAACAGGTTCACACGCTTGAAAAGTGAAGCTGGTTGGCTTTTAAAAAACTTCATTTCATACCCAGTGGGAATTCATTCGTAACAATGCAATATTGAAATTTGTTTTAAGATGTGAGAATTTTTGGGATTTCATGGTAAATAAAGACAGACAGATAGATATATTTAAAGGAAGAGTTTAACATAACAGGATTAAACAGAAGCGCAGTTTAAAGGGGAGTATATTATAGTGATTTCGAAGTTAAATAGGAGGAAATAACAGGATCAGAGGGAAATATTAGAAATTTTTTAAAATTTTTAGAAAATTTATTAATCATAAAAATAACATTTTGGTGTTTGAGGCAAAAGTTAAACATTTATTTCGCTTTAAAACAAAAGACTTAAGACACACACTTTTAAGTGTCTTACTTAAAGTGTGATCTACATTACAAAAAAAAAACTGATTTAACAAAAACAAGTAAGAAAGTATAGTCGGGCGTGGCCGACCATATGATACCCTACACCAGTTATGAATATTAAATGTGATTTATTTTTCATAATAAAGCATTTATCTTCAATATTCCCTTGTTCCGATACATTTAAGCAATTTATGGATGAAAAACTAATTTTCTGAAAGAGGCTTTATATGGGGGCTAGGGGCAAATATGGACCAAGCCCGATAAAATTTTGTGAATATATTTATATTTACATAATATTTTATTTCATCGCGATATTTGTGTTTATAAGTTAGGACATTCAAGTAATTTTCTGAAGGGGACTTTGTATGGGAGCTAGGGTCAAATGGGGCCCGATCTTTATGAAATTTGGCAGGGTCATCAAGACTTCTATAAAACTAAGTTATGCCGTATTTTATCGATATATCTGTATATTTAACATAATTATGAGCTCAGAAGCCCTTTTCGGGGGGTTCTGTTCTATGGGGGCTAGGTGAAATAATGGACTGATTTTAACCATTTTCAATAGGCTTCGTCCTTGTCAAGTAAAACGTGCGTGCCAAATTTCAATCAATTATCTTGAAAATTGTGACCTGTACCTTGCGCACAAGGTTTACATGGACAGCCAGCCAACCAGACGGACGGACATAGCTTAATCGTCAGAAAACGATTCTAAGCCGATTGGTATACTTTAAGGTGGGTCTAGGACGAATATTTTTGTATGTTACAAACATCAACACAAATCCAACATACCCTCCTCACTAAAGTGGTGTAGGGTATAAATATTATAATATTTCCCCCTGCTCTTGTACTTCCTTCCTGTATTAAGAACAAAAAAGTTCGTGTCTTAAGTCTTTTGATTCTAAATTGTGTTTTTAATCCCAAACTATTCCACGTCTCTACTACAACTCCATAACAACGTACCTGTTTCAGTTTCATGATTTTTTTCTCACTGTCATGTACATGGAAAATAAAACGAAACAAACTACCTGTCCGATTGAAATATTTGAGTCTTCTTACGTTTTTAGTCTTATATATACCGTGTCAAATTATACTCACAATCAAAGCCAATTACAAAAATAAAATAACACAAAATTTTATACTGCCGCAACAAGTGAATGACAGGATAATCGTCCTTTTTTTTTGCAAACCTCACATCTTTCTCCATCCACATTTCTGGTTGTTTCTTTCAAGCGTTTATTATGCACTGCACGTTTTGTTTCATTTATTGTGTTTTTCAATATATTTTGTTTATTTTCATTTTACAAACTAAATTGTTTCTAAAGACCTCCTTTTGTTTTGCCGAGTCTTTTCAAAACAACATTCTCATTGAAGCAAGTGTTCTGCCAGTAACTAAATGTACTAAATAAGTATGTCTGTCTGTCCGTTTCAGACCCGCATTTCATTTCAATAAATTCACATGATCTGCGTTCACATTGTAGCAGGTTCATTCTTTGGTAACAGGTCGTTTTTGTGAAATATTTACGTATTTCATTGTGGAGAATTTATGAATTGTCTGTTCATTATAGAGCGTGCATCCGTTTTGAGATTCTGTGAATTTTGTGAGAACAAGTGCACAGTTATTACAAAAACTGTGTTTTTCTCTTTATATTTTATATTTGAATAAATTTTCGTGTGAAAATTTTTTCTGTGAAAGGGCAAAGAAAGGATGCAAAACCAAAATCACAGTTATAAAATCTCAGAATGAAGGGTTGAACATTTGTCTTATTAGGTTACTTTCCCAGCAAAAACTAGGTAATTGCTTTCAATTGTAACTACTTACCTAACAACATACTTTTCAATGACTACTACATATTGTCTGGATTCAGTAGAAGTTGTCTAATAATGTGTTATATAAATACTTTCTATTTCATTACTCCTCTTGCCAGTGAAGATATAGAAGCTGTATACGTTTTTTCATGCGATTTACAATGACTACTTTTTCTAATTACTTATAATCGTTTATGGTAAGTACTTGACTCCAATGACATCACCGTGATTTAAAATACTATTGTGTAAGTAAATTTAAGTGTTTGAACCCTTTATATGGCAATGAAAGTTTTTACTGGGTATTTGTAATCAAATTTACTAGTCAATAGTCTTGTTTGTTTAATATTTAGCTTGTGGACTAATATATTCCTAGTCTATGAAATATTCAATGCACTACTTTATGAACTTACCTATTGACTAGTTTTGGAATTAGCATACGGACAAGTCTATGTCATAGTTTATGAAATATTCTATGGAATAGTCTATCGACTTGTCACTAGATTGGTCCATAAACTATTTAATAAAGTACCTATTAAAACAGTTCATAAGACAATATCCAAATCCATAAAGTAGTCTATAAAATTGTCAATAGACTAGTTTATATACAAATCAAAAGATTAGTCCCTAGTCCACAAACCAGTCAATGTACTAATCTATATACTAGTCAATAGACAAGTCAAAAGATTAGTCTATTGGCAAGACTATAGGCTACTCTATTAACTTGTCTGTCGGAAGGTTTATCGACCAGGACTAGATCATGAGCTGTCAAGAATATTCAAAAGTCTTAGTCTATCGACAAGTCTATGGGCTAATCTATGAAATTGTCTGTTGGAAGGTCTATGACCAGTCTAAGGACTAGACTATGAACTGTACTAAGAACTGGTCTTTTGAAAACTTAATAGACTAGTCTATTGACTGTTCTGTGGACTGGACTAATATGTAGACTATTCTATGGACTACCCAATCAAAAGATTAGTCTATCGACAAGTCTATGGACTACTCTATTAACTTGTCTGTCGAAAGGTCTATTGACCAGTCTACTGACCATGAATTGTACTAAAGACTATTTTTTTGACAAGTTAATAGACTTGCCAATTGCCTGATCTGTGGATCGGTCTATGGACTAATATGTAGACTAGTCTATGGACTAGCCTACGGTCTAGTTTTAAGATTAGGCTACTAGTCAATAGTCAAAAGTCTTAGTCTATCGACAAGCCTATAGGCTACTCTATGAACATGTATGTCGAAAAGTATATGACCAGTCTAAGGACTAGATTATGAACTGTACTAAAGACTAGTCTTTTGACAACTTAATAGACTAGTCTATTGACTGTTCTGTGGACTGGTGTATGGACTAATATGCAGACTAGTCTAACAGTTATATACTAGACTAACAGTTTATATACTAGACTATTGACTAGCTCTTGAACTAGTTTTTATTAAGATTGTTTTATTATCTAGCCTATGTACTATTTTATAGACTGGTCTATGAACTAATTTGTGGACTAGTCTATTGAATAGTTTATATACTAAATAAGAAGTATATTAACTGGTCTGGTGTATAAACTACTTTATAGATTAACCTATGAACTAATGTAGAGGACTAATCTATGAAATACTATTTAACTTGGTCTCTTTGCTAGCCTATGGTCTAGTTAATATACCATGGACTGGTCTATGAACTAATTTGTAGACTAGTCTGTTGGTTAGATTCCTTCCCCCCCCCCGGTTCTTGTTACCTTTATGATCTTCCCCCTCATGGTGTTATTGAAATGCGCGGGAAAAGAGGTGCTACCAATATCTTTAGTCTGCCGGGACTATAAAATGGTGGTCTCAAATGTACTCTCGGTCTTTTTTTGGAATGTTTTGATCTGGGGTCGAACCAGGGAACCTTATAATCTGGTACCATGAGAACCCATCTCATGGTACCAACTGCTAGCCCAAGAGGTAGAGTTTCGTACTTTGTCTTGTCCGGTTATTGGGGTGATTGCGGTTTAGGCCCAAACTCAAAGAGAATGTTGGTTAAAGACTAATAAAGTCTATAATTTGGAATAAGTTCGGTGTCAAGACAACAGATATCCTGTAGAGGAATGACTGTGGGATCTTTGGAAAGGAGTTGGTGTCAGGTGTGTATGATACAGAATTGATGTCCGTATAGTGCGACGGATGTTTCCATAATGTGTATGTATATCGGATGAATAAGAAGTGTACTGTGTTGAATGGTGATGGATGCATGTTATCTTGTATAACCCAGCAGTTCGGTTCGACAGTCCCGAACTCCCTATTTAACCTAACACATAAGGTTACACCTAGTCACCAACCGTCCAGGTGACTAGCTATTTAAAGAAGAGCTTGTCCTGCGAGGATGTCAATCGTAACCCCATAGGTTACGAAGAGACAGACAAGTGCTTTTTAAGTGTCCACTCTTTCGCTTACAAAGGGGACACTAAAGTGACAATTATCTTCACCATCCTTTACAAACAGTACATCCATGACGATAGACGAATTAAGAGTCAATGCATTTTTCGGATGCATTGACTCTTTGTCGAACTGCAGAGAAGTGATACCATTGAATTTCAAAATGTATTCTTAAATGTATTGTTAATTGCATAGTTGTTTTATTAATTAATAAATTTATTTAAAAATTAGGGTAAAATATACATCAACACAAATGAATGAAAAAACATAAATTTTTTTAAGTTTTCTTATATGTTATGATACACAGTATTTTAATCTTAAAATTTAACATAAAATCATAAAATTAAATTATGACATTTAATAAATTTGAACAAAAAATTAATTACAATTTTGGCATATAAGGATTAATTTCAGAAAATTCCCAAAAACTATACATATGTACAACATATGTATATTTATTTAGCCGCCACAAATAAATAACAGCTTCACAGATAAACAGAATCAACAACATGTTGAATAACTGCAACAAAAACTGACAAGTTTAAACGAGCAAAACGGTTTAACCAAGAATGATGTGTAATAATTAACCTGCTCTCACAAAAGGCCAAAATAGCATACAAAAAATATGATTTTATTTTTTGCTGACAGCTACATATGTATGTAGTTAAGATTTCGTTTTAATCAACAAAACCTCTAAAAAAATTATGATATAAACCGCAATTTAGACTCATATTTAACATTTTTATTACATTGTTGGCTTCTTGTTTGTGAAGAAAAAAAACAGAATCTGATCTGTCCCGTTTATGGTTTAATAAAAAATATTTGGTTTATTATAAACTATATGTAGTTAATTATGTTTTTCTTTAGTTGTTTTTATACCCTACACTACTTTAGTGGGGAGGGTATATTGGGTTTGTGCTGATGTTTGTAACGCACAATAATATTGGTCCTATACCCACCTTAAAGTATACCAATCGGCTCAGAATCATTTTCTGAGTCGATTTAGCTATGTCCGTCCGTCTGTCCGTCTGTCCGTCCGTCCATGTAAACCTTGTAATCAAACTACAGGTCGCAATTTTGAAGATAATTCAATCAAATTTGGTACATGATCTTCTATTGTCCCAGAGACAAAGCCTATTGAAAATGGTTAAGATCGGTCATTTATTTCACCTAGCCCCCATACAACTGAACCCCCCAATAGGGCTTGTAATCCTTTTAATCAAACTACAGGTCGCACTTTTGAAGATAATTCAATAAAATTTGGTACATGATCTTCTATTGTCCCAGGAACGAAATCTATTGAAAATGGTTAACATCGGTCCATTATTTCACCTAGCCCCCATACAATTGAACTTTTAAAACTTGTAATCAAACTACAGGTCGCAATTTTGGAGATAATTCAATAATTTGGCACATGATCTTTTATGGTACCGTAGATGAAGCCTGTTGAAAATGGTTTACATCGGTCCATTATTTCAACTAGCCCCCATACAACTGAACCCGCCGAATAGGGCTTTTAAGTTCATAATTATGTTTAATATACTCATATCTCGACAAAAAGCTGCAATAACCAAGTTGTATACAAGACTTGATGACCTTCACGAATTCCATAATAATAGGTTCTCATATGACCCTAGCCCCTATGAAAAGCCCCCATAAAAATTTCACTTAAATGTCCACAATTTTATTCAACAATAAACGGCTTAAGTATGTATATCTAAGGCAAGGTACAATTCAACTTAAATGCTTTATTATGGCAACTAAATCACATTATATTTTTGTCAAAGGTGTAGGGTATTATATGGTCGGCCTCGCCCGACTATAATTTCTTACTTGTTTTTTTTTTTTTTTATTTTGTTGAAGAGCATGTCTTGAATTCTGTCATGTTGTTAAATGGTTGTCGGCTTTTTCATAATATTAATGAAATCATAAATGACATAAAATGTCAACAATTCTTTTTGTATTTTTTTTTTCATTTCTCAACGAGTCATAAACTATACAGTTCAGCATGAACTACAAAAAAAAGTAAAGAATTGTTTTCGTTAAAAATACGATTTTAAAACTCAGTGTTACAATTTAACAAAAAGTTAAGTAAAACTTTAAAAAAAAAGTATTGTATACATTTTGTTATGTCATTGTAAAATTCCTTTATTTCATTAATCTATTTTTATGCTCATATTGTTGTTTAATATGGTCTTAGAAAAAAAAAACAAGTGCTTTTTTTGTGATTCTTTTAAGTGTGATCGTACAGGTGGAGAATTTTTTTGTTCGTTACAAACTATTACAATCAATCATTTTATATTGTTTTTAGTCAAGTCATTGAATAATTTAAATAAATAAGGTTTATTAAAGTAACATTTACAAATTAGAACTGACATTGACAAGGTGCTTAAGTGATTAGAAGTTTAAAGAAATATTGCTTGCCCGATTGATAGATGTGTGCAATAGAGTGGTACATTTAAAAATATGGATCAAAGTAATGTATATATAGTCTAAATGTTAATTTATAGTTATTTATATATAAATAGAATAATCGATAGACAGGTCCACAGACTAGTTAATACCCAATAGACTATTTGTTTATAAACTAGTTAATAGATAAGACTCTAAGTCAGTCGAATTTTTCACAAACTTGTTCATAAATTGACTCCTAGACTAGTCATAAGACCCGTCAGCTGACTAATTTATGTACGGGTCTATGACTTTTAAATATGACTTTGACTTTTAAATAAGTATTGAATCTATACTGAATCTTCTATGGACTAGTCTAACAACTTATCTACCGACTACTTTATAGATCAGTATACGATCAGACAATAGGGTACTTCATAGACTATTAACTAGTTAGAAATAGTCTACCGACTAGTTAATATATCATATATTCTTTCCATAAAGAAGAGAGGTTTTTGAAAATCTATGAAAGTCCCCTTTCAATAAGGACCCCATAAGTTTGATTTTATGATTCTAGTCTCAATACAGTGCCTACAAAACATCTCAATTGGACTGCTTGTCATGATCGACACAGCTACTATATATGGGTGGAAAACCACTAGTATTAGTAATTATCTACATAATTTTATATTGAGTAGCGTGATGCCCTTCCAACTATTACAGTCAGTCGGGATAACTTTTTTGAAAGTTCAACATGTCGGTAGACTTGGTGCCATAGATCCGACAATAAAGGTTGCAGGTGATTGGTACATTTGCAATAATTCAACTGGAATCCCTTTTTCGTCTAGTGATTTATATTCTCCTCTAAGATCAATGTTTATCAACTTGATTATAGTCGTCGGCGGCGTATCAGATTAGAACTCGTTGTTTATATTGTTATCTGGTGATAACTTCAAAATTTCGCCACCATATACATACATACGTATTTGAACAGTATTCTGCTATCATTATCCTTGATGCCTAAATATACTATATATTATTCGAGAAAGTTTGAAATGACAAATGTCCAATATGTTCTTAAGTTCAGTCTGTAGTCTTGACTATTGATAAGGCTATGGTCTTGACTATATATTAGTCTATATTCTAGACTATAGATCAGGTAATAATATTGAATATAGAACAGTCTACGGTCTTGACTATAGAATAGTCTATTGTCTTGACTTTAGATCATTCTATAATCTTGACTATAGAATAGTATATAGTCTTGACTATAGATCTGTCTTTTTGGCTATAAGGCATTTTAAGTCTTTGGTCTTGACTATAGAATCGTCTATAGTCTTGACTATATATCAGTCAATATTAGTTTATAATATTGAATATAGAACAGTCTATGGATTTGACTATAGAATAGTCCACAGTCTTGACCATAGATCATTATATAATTTTGACTATAGAACAATCTATAGTCTTGACTAATAGATCTGTCTTTTATCTTATCTATAGAGCATTTTCGGTCTATGGTCTTGACTATAGAAAAGTCTATATTGTTGACTATAGATCATGTAATCTTGACTATAGATCTGTCTTTAGTCTTGACTATATAGCATTTTCAGTTTACGTGTCTTGACTATAGAATAGTCTATAGTCTTGACTATAGATCATTCTATAATCTTGACTATAGAACTGTATATAGTCTTGACTATAGATCAGTCAATATCAGTTTATAATATTGAATATAGAAAAGTCTATAGTTTTGACTATAAATAGTCTACGGTACTGACCATAGATCATTCTATAATCTTGAATATAGAAGAATCTATAGTCTTGACTAATAGATCTGTCTTAAGTTTTGGCTATAAAGCATTCTCAGTCTATTGTCTTGACTATAGAATAGTCTATAGTCTTCACTATAGAACATTCTACAATTTTGACTATAGAACAGTCTATAGTCTTGACTATAGATCAGTCTTTAGTCTTAGCATTTTATATACAAATGTTGACTATACATCAGTCATTATTCCTGACTATAGATTAATCAATAGATTTGACTATATATTAGTCTTTAATTTCGACTATATAACAGTTAACAGTCTTGGTTATAGATCAGTCTATAGTCTTGAATGTAGATCAGTTTCAAGTCCAAACTATAGATCAGACAATAGTCTTTACTACAGATTGGTATTTAGTATCTACTACAGATCAGCCTATGGTCTTGACTCTTGATCAATCTATTCTCTTGACTGTAGATCAGTCAATAGGCTTGTCTATAGATATATCAGTGTTTGCTATTATTATGGGATTAGAGCTATATCAATTGCATTTCAAACAAATTTCACTGTACTGTCAAAATCCAATATCAAAAATAAACATAAATTAAATCAATTCAATTTTGAAAGTAACCTACACTTAAACATTTAACCAAAATTTACTTGTGTCTTAAAAATAACTTCAACAAATTCGCCACCCGCATCGTTACAGGTGGTCTATTGTTGTCTATATCTAGTATAATTCGCAATAGTTGGCAGACACTAATTGTTTTCTTTTGGTAGTATTATTTTTAAACTAATATTTATTTTATATATTACTACAACAATAAATAGTGAAAGCATAATCCTATTAGTAATAACAAAGAAAATAAATAATTTCTTATCAAAATGAATGATTTGAAAATATTAATAAAAGATTGCAAGATTTTTTTTGGTGTTATGGGTAGGTCAAATAATAACAAAAGATTTTTGTATGTCAAATGCGGGTGTTGAGGTGTTTACTATAGAAAAAACAACACCAAAAAACAACTGAAAGTGAAAAGAAGATGTTAAAATTAATTTGAAAGTAAATATCTAACAAAAGTTACATATAATTTAAAATTAAATTATATAACAAAAACACCTTAAATATCAAACAGAAATACCTAAGACCTTTAAGTTAGTAATTAATATTTGATTTGTATTGTTTGTTATTTTTTGTAGGCCTGACAATACGAGTAAAAATGTTTCCAGAAATGATTAATGATTTTTGGAAAACATATTTACAAATTATGCCTTAATTTCCTACATGATCTGTATATAGCAAAAATAGTATATATAAACATACTTAACTTTTTCTTTAGGAATTTGTATATAAATAAATTGTTACAAGAGAGTAACAACAAAAACCAAAATAAATAAAAAGCAAAATGTTAAACTAACAAAGTTTCACTTGTTATTTTAATGGATTTATGCATATTTTGGTTAGTACGAGTATTTGCCTTATTGATATTAAAATATGCTTGAATATACCAAATAAACCAAATAGAAAAATGCCACCTAAAATGAAAAATTGATGCACTTTTCATATCAAGAAAAATATAAAAGCAAAAAGAAAAAAAACGGCAACTACAGGCAAACTGGCAGTTAGATACTCTAATACATGATTGTATGTATAACATAACGACCACCCACACTTAGTTAAATTGTACAAAGTTTGGGAAGGTCTACCCACAGGGAAAGGCATACAAATGCACGTTAAATATTACAAACGGATGTGTATTAAGCGTTAGTAACAGGAATACCATCCCAACTACTAGTATAATTCAATATATCAATAGGGTTGTCTTTTTCATAAAAATGTTAAGACTTAAATCCGCTCTACATATGGTCAAAACTAGACCAACGACTGGTATATGTATAGTCCAAACAATAGACTGAACTATATTCACGACTATATAATAATATTAAGTCTAAACTATAGACTGAACTATAGTCAAGAATATAGACTGATCTATAGTCAAGAATATAGACTGATCTATAGTCAAGAATATAGACTGATCTATAGTCAAGACTATAGACTGATCTGAAGTCAAGACTATAGACTGATCTGAAGTCAAGACTATAGACTGATCTATAGTCAAGACTGTAGACAAGTCCATAGTTATACCTATAAACTGGTCTATAGTTATGACTATAGACTGGTTTATAGTTATGACTATAGACTGGTCTATAGTTATGACTATAGACTGGTATATAGTCAAGACTACTGATCTATAGTCAAGACTACAGACTGATATATTTTTAAGACTACAGACTGATCTATAGTCAAGACTACAGACTGATCTATAGTCAAGACTACAGACTGATCTATAGTCAAGACTATAGACTGATCTATAGTCAGGACTATATACTGATCAATAGTCATGAATATAGACTGATCTATAGTCAAGACTATAGGCTGATCTATAGTCAAGACTATAAATTTTTCTATAGTCAAGACTATAGACTGATTTATAGTCAAGACTATAGAGTGATCTATATTCAAGACTAAAGACTGATCTATAGTCAAGTCTATAGACTGATCTATAGTCAGGACTATAGACTGATCTATAGTCAAGAATATAGACTTATCTATACTCAAGAATGTAGACTAATCTATAGTCAGGACTATACACTGATCTATAGTCAAGACTATAGACTGATCTATAGTCTAGACAATATACTGATCTTTAGTCAAGAATATAGACGGATCTGTAGTCAAAACTATAGACTAATCACAAGTCAATACTATAGACTGATCTATTGTCAAGACTGTAATCAAGACTATAGACTGATCTATAGTCAAGACTATAGACTGATCTATAGTCAAGACTATAGACTGATCTATAGTCAAGACTATATACAGATCTATAGTAAAGACTATAAATTGATCTATAGTCGAGACTATAGACTATAAATTGATATATATAGTCAATACTATAGATTGATCTATAGTCAATACTATAAATTGATCTATAGTCAAGACTATAGATTGATCTATAGTTAAGATTATAGACTGATCTATAATAAAGACTATAGACTGATCTATAGTCAAGACTATAGACTGATTTATAGTCAAGACTATAGACTGATATATAGTCAAGACTATAAATTGATCTATAGTCAATTCTATAGACTGATCTATACTCATGACTATATACTGATCTATAGTCAAGACTATAGACTGCTCTATAGTCAAGACTATAGGCTGCTCTATAGTCAAGACCATAGACTGCTCTATAGTCAAGACTATAGACTGATCTATAGTCAAAACTCTAGACTGACCTGTAATCAAGACTATAGACTGATCTGTAGTCAATACTATAGACTGATCTATAGTCAATACTGTAGACTGATCTATAGTCAAGACTATAGAATGATGTATAGTCAAGACTATAGACTGATCTGTAGTCGAAACTACAAATTCATCTATAGTTAAGACTGTCCGTAGTCAAGACTATGTATAGACTGAACTATAGTCAAGACTATAGAATAATATTTTATTAAGACTTTAGACAGATCATTATTCTAGACTACAGACTGATCTATAGTCAAGATTATAGACTGATCTATAGTCAAGACTATTGACAGATCTATAGTAAAAACTGTTGATTTATCTGTAGTCAAGTCTATGGACTCATCTGTATTCAAGACTTGCACTCTATATATACTTGCAGTCTATTATCTATAGTAATTAATATATACTAAATTATTGGCTGGACCTTTGTTAATTTTTAGACAGTAAAACAAACCGCCCTAGTGCTTATTTCCAACTACCCACTATAGCTAGAAAAACATTTCTTCTTCCTATTTTTTTTTCCTAAGTTTATTGCAACTTGTGCATTTTTCCTAAAACTCAGTGTCAATTTTACATACATATCAAACGATAACTATTTCAATTTATACACATATCTCTTCAATTTCAATATTGCTCTCAAGGTAGTTCATATTAAGCAGACAGTATACCAGCGAACCTGTATAAGTGTATAAAGGAATAATAAAAGAAAAACTACACAAATTCAAAGGAAATAAAATATAAGAAAAATTGCATTGTATAAATATTATCATATGGTAATTTTTCTTACATATTGCAATTTCTGTTTCGTTGGCTGCTTGCCAGGTTTCTCTTGAAGAGCAATTACTAATTCTTTAACAAAAAACTAAGAAATTTTAAAACAATTGTATATAGAAAAGTAACAACAAAAAAATTATCGTCGATTTGAAAAATTGCAAACCATTGAAGATTACTACAAGTGACCCATGATGATGCGGACAACAACGAACAAAAATATTCCACCTTATACAGAAGTAACATCAAATGAAAATCAATAAAATGTAATATATGATATGGATGGTTTTTGCTTAAGATACAGTGAGCTCTATTGGAGTTTATGAACAATTTTGAGAAGAGGGCCTTTAAGAAATTGTAACATTATGAAAAAAAAAAAAAAGACTTAAGAAACAAACTTGTTGTAGCTTAAGTCGCCTTGAGTAAGAAACCTTCAATCCGTATTCCTACCTAATGTTATCTTTACCATAAATGCGTGGTTATATTTATAGCTAAAGTTAGATTATAAAATCGTATGCTAACTTCTTTAAGAAAACAAAAGTCTTTAAGAGAAAATATATTGTACGATTGTTTACTAGCAGTCTAAAAGATGTTCACTACTGCAGTTGATGTTTAAGCCTTTATAAGTGGCAACACATGTGTGTAGTAGGTATGTATATATGTATACATATCTGCTGCATGTTCAAGCCAGCAACATTAAGTTATATACTAATGAAAACAGTAGTTGTACGTGTGTTTCAACGCCTCCATTTTTGTGGCACGTACCTTTATTTTGCGAAAAAAATTGCAAAAAAGAAACATTTTTGATATGATAGCAATTTAAAAAAATTTTTTTGATAAGATAATTTTTGATTAAAATTTTAGATACATTTTCTTTCTATAGAAACTGTTCAGAAATTTTCAGGTTATAGAATTTTTCATTTTAACAAAATTTTTAATACCTTTTCTATGAAATGTTTTTCAGAAATTATATTTTTTTTTCAAAATTTTTAATTTTCATCTTCAATAAAAAATTTTCGATAAATTTTCTTCTTCTATAGATCATTTTGAATAAATTTTCTTCAACAGAAAATGTCCGATCAATTTTCTTTTTTATAGAAAATTTTCGATAAATTTTTTCTTCTATAGAAATTTTTGATAAACTTTCTCTTCTATAGAACATTTGCGACAAACTTTCTTCTTCAACAGAAAATGTTCGATCAACTTTCTTTTTCAACAGAAAATGTTCGATCAAGTTTCTTCTTCTATAGAAAATTTTCGATAAATTTTCTTCTTCTATAGAAAATTTTCGATAAATTTTCTTCTTCTATAGAAAATTTTCGATAAATGTTCTTCTTCTATAGAAAATTTTCGATAAATGTTCTTCTTCTATAGAAAATTTTTGATAAATTTTTATTTTCTATAGAAAATTTTCGATAAATTTTTATTGTCTATAGAAAATTTTCGATAAATTTTTATTTTCTATAGAAAATTTTCGATAAATTTTTATTTTCTATATAAAATTTTCGATAAATTTTTATTTTCTATATAAAATTTTCGATAAATTTTCTTCTTCTATAGAAAATTTTCGATAAATCTCGATAAATTTTCATCTTCTATAGAAAATTTTCTATAAATTTTCATCTTCTATAGAAAATTTTCTATAAATTTTCATCTTCTATAGAAAATTTTCTATACATTTTCATCTTCTATAGAAAATTTTCAATAAATTTTCTTCTTCTATAGAAAATTTATAATTTTCTTCTGGAGAAAGTTTTTGATAATTTTCTTCTCTAGAAAATGTTGGATAATTTTCTTCTGGAGAAAATTTTGTACAATTTTCTTATATAGAAAATTTTGGATAATATTCTTCTTGAGAAAAGTTTGTACAATTTTATTTTAGGGACAATTTTGTACAATTTTCTTCTAGAGAAAATTTTGTATGATTTTCTTCTAGAGAAAATTTAGTATAATTTCTTCTAGAGAATATTCTGTATAATTTTCTTCTAGAGAAAATTTTGTATAATTTTCTTCTAGAGAAAATTTTGGATAATTTTCTTCTAGAAAAAAATTTTCTTCTAGAGAAAATTTTGGATAATTTTCTTCTCGAAAAAATTTTGGATAATTTTCCCCTAGAGAAAATTTTATATAATTTTCTTCTAGAGAAAATTTTGGATAATTTTCTTCTAGAGAAAATTTTGGATAATTTTCTTCTAGAGAAAATTTTGGATAATTTTCTTCTCGAGAAAATGTAATCTTCTTCTGAAGAAAATTTTATACAATTTTCTTCTTGAGAAAAATTTGAGAAATTTTGGATAATCTTCTTTTAGAGAAAATTTTGTACGATTTTCTTCTATAGAAAATTTTGTACAATTTTCTTCTATAGAAAATTTTGTACAATTTTCTTAAATAGAAAATTTTGTACATTTTTCTTCTATAGAAAATTTTGTACATTTTTCTTCTATAGAAAATTTTGTACAATTTTCTTCTATAGAAAATTTTGTACAATTTTGTTCTATAGAAAATTTTGTACAATTTTGTATAATTTTCTTCTAGAGAAAATTTTGGATAATTTTCTTCTATAGAAAACTTTGGATAATTTTCTGCTGGAGAAAATTTTGGATAATTTTCTTCTACAGAAAATGTTTGATAATTTTCTTCTAGAGAAAATTTTTAATAATTTTATTATAGGGAAAATTCTTTAACAAGCTTGAGATTACTTTCTATAGAAAAGGTTTAATAAATTTTCATATTCTATAGAAAATGTGTGATATATTTTCAATTCCTATAACAAATCCTTCTTTTTTATAGAAATTTGTTTTAACAAGTTCAATAAAAGGCAAATTTTATTAAATGTACTTAATGTTGCTTATTTGTTATTCTAGGCAGTAAATCATAAATCGTATGATTTTCCAACATTTTTCTTATGACTATGATGTTTAACAAAAAGATTATAATTTTCTTTGTTTTTTTAGTATTAAATATAAATTTTTAGCTACTGTTTGCTTTATTATTGTCTATATTTTTGAAAAAACCATTCATCCTGCTATAGAGAAAACCTTTTTTTTAAATATTTTTTGTGGTTTCCATTTAAGTAGGTGTGGTCCTTCTATCATCTTTTAGAGCACTTGCTTTTTATTGTTGTTGCTGTTGTTATGATCATCGTATGATGATGTTGATGCTGATCAATACGCCTTCTTTTTTTTAACTCCTCTATTTTATTATAAAATGCAGTTTCTGTTGTTATTGTTTTTGTTGGTAGCAAAATCCTGTCGTGAGTTAAATGCATGTTGATGTTTTTTCCATCATAATTTTTTTCTACTTCTTCTTCACTCGTTAAACCACAAAATGACTGATGATTTCCGCGTTAATCTCTTTGGATTTGCAATTGAATGTAATTTTTCTTAAAGGTTTATTTAAAGATTTTTTTAGTAGTTCACTTAGCTGCTACTGGTTTTGAATGGTTTCATTTTACAGAGGGCGTGTACAGAGTTTAGGCAATATTTGACTTTATTATGAAATGTTTTAGTTTTAGTGCAGGAGTGTATGTTTTATTTAGCATTTGACTAAAATAGAAATGAAATCTTTAGTTCGGTTTTGACAGTTTATTGCTACTGTAATGGAGATGATAATAAAAGAAAAAAATTCAAATGCACTGATTTACAATTAAATCGAATTGGTTTTGAGAGAAAAAAAGAGTTTAACAAATACAAATATTACTCATATGCACAGAAATATTGTTGTGAAATTTTTTTCCGATCGGTCCATAATTGGTCATAGCTCCCATACAAGGTCCCCTCCCGAAAATCACTTAAACGCGCATAACTCAGTACTAAATTAAGATATCCATATAAAATTTGGTATAAGTATTGCCCATATGCATAGAAATATTACTGTGAAATTTTTTTCCGATCGGTCCATAATTGGTCATAGCTCCCATACAAGGTCCCCTCCCGAAAATCACTTAAACGCGCATAACTCATTACTAAATTAAGATATCGAAATAAAATTTGGTATAAGTATTGCCCATATGCATAGAAATATTACTGTGAAATTTTTTTCCGATCGGTCCATAATTGGTCATAGCTCCCATACAAGGCCCCCTCTCGAAAATCACTTAAACGCGCATAACACATTACTAAATTAAGATATCCATGGTACAAGTATTACTCATATGCACAGAAATATTACTGTGAAATTTTTTTCCGATCGGTCTATAATTGGTCATAGCTCCCATACAAGGTCCCCTCCCGAAAATCACTTAAACGCGCATAACTCATTACTAAATTAAGATATCAATATAAAATTTGGCACAAGTATTACTCATATGCACAGAAATATTACTGTAAACATTTTTTTCGATCGGTCCATAATTGGTCATAGCTCTCATACAAGGTCCCCTCCCGAAAATCACTTAAACGCGCATAACTCATTACGTAATTAAGATACCCATATGGTACAAATAATACTCATATGCACAGAAATATTACAGATAATTTTTTTTTCCGATCGGTCCATAACTGGTCATAGCTCCCATACAAGGTCCCCTCCCGAAAATCACTTAAACGCACATAACTCTTATATAAAGTTTGGCAAAAATATTGCTCATATACAGAGAAATTTACTGTGAAATTGATTTCCTATCGATCCATAATTGATCATAGCTCCCATACAAGGTCCCTTTCAGAAAAACACTTAAAGGCACATAACTCATTACCAAATAATGATATAAATAAATACTATTTTGTTCATAAATACTATTTTGTAATGCAAAAAGCACTTAATGCTATTTCAAAAATTTTTCACGATCGGTCTATATTTGGTCATATCTCTCATACTAGGTTCTGCCCCTAAAAGCGCTTTAACCGTATTTAACTATTTGCATTATCAATTTGTGTAGAATAAAATTATATATATGTATGTATTTTTAAAATCCTTAAATCTTTCACACACATGCATACATGCAAATACGAGATATCGCTAAAGCAATCTTAGGGCGCTATAAAAATTTAAATGAAAGTGGCGTTTCTAATGTTCAATAAATCTTGGAATTGTAGTAGATTTAAGCTGTTTAAATCTTGGGATTTTCTATTTAAGACATGAGAAAACTTATTTCTACAAATATTTTATTAATTAGAAATGTATTAATACAGAAGTTGCTGGTGGAGGGTATTTAAGATTCGGCTCAGCCGAATATAGCACTCTAACTTGTTGATAGAAAATTTTCGATAAATTTTCTTTTTTGATAAAAATTTTAATTTCTATAAAATTTTCTATAAATTCTATTTTTATTAGAAAATTTACAATAAATTTCCTTTTCATTAGAAAATTTTCGTTTTCTATAAAAATTTTCGTTAAATTTTCTTTTCTATGAAAATTTTCGATAAATTTTCTTTTTTATAGAAAAATTTCGATAAATATTCTTTTTTATAGAAAATTTTCGATAAATATTCTTTTTCATAGAAAATTTTCGATAAATATTCTTGCATTAAAAAATTTTCGATAAATATTCTTCTCATAAGAAAATTTCCGATAA
>NW_023995265.1:0-12500 GCF_015586225.1 Lucilia sericata
TAAAAACAGTTTTATTTACAAACGGGTCCACATTTTCCGTCTTAAATTCAAACAGAGTATGCGAGGCTCAGAGGCTGAAGGAAATATTACAATATACCCTTTTAGTAAAGGCCCAATAATGAATGGAGAGCAAAATTTTAGGGTGTGGCTATGTTTTTTAAAGAGAAGAGTTAGTCCTGATGTTGAAACACAAACAAAGTTGGATTGTTTTTCCTTTTGGGACGTTTTTCGCCAACAAAATGAATCATATGATTGAGTACATCGAACAGATCAACTTACTTTATTGCGATTTTCAGCATGATAATGAACCAAAACCTTTGGCAAAGTTGATCTAAGAGTTGTTATCGGGTAATAGGACCCAAACTCTTTGATTGCTCATCAAAATTTCCTGACTCAAATCCCTTAGAGATGCTGTTCGGCGTTTTGAAGTGCTGTTTCGGAACTCGCCGTTTTGGAAAACATTGCAGGGGCGAATAGCTTAAAATCCGATTGGGTTTCATTACGAACTACACTAGTAACTAATCTATTCCATAAAGGTGTTTGGAACTCAAAGGCACCAAAGATTTGCATAAGAAGATCAAAAAGTTGCTTAAGTTTCGAACAGCTATTTATTGAGTTAATTCAGTTATTATTTTCTTGTAACTCACATCGAAATGGAATTACAATTTTGTTGTTGTTATTATAATGTAGACACATAATATTATTATTATCAATTATATAATTTTGAATAAATCAATTAAAATAGAAAATATAGCACTTTGTATACAATGCCAAAAAAAGTTGCTTAGGTTTCGAACAATACTGTATGTGTGTACATAAGTATGTATCGATAGCAATGGGCTTCAAAAAGGCTTTCAATATCCTAAGGTAGAGAGATAGTGAAAATGGGTCTTAGATCATTCGGATCTTTGAGATGGTCAGCAAGAAAGTTCATGTAGGAACGTGGCAGACACAACAACGCGAGACTTCATTCAAGGAACATCAATACCACTCTAACATAAAGGTTGATAAATAACAATAAAGGTAATCAAAAAGTAGCCATAAAATTAACATTTCCTATTTATGTTAACAGTCTTAAAAATCAAATTCCCATAGAAAAATGAGTTGACCATCCCAGCCTTAATGGATGGACAATGACAACCTTTCTACTCTACGTTAAAAAAAACATGCATAAGTGGGTCTAATATATACACATGCATTGCACGTATGTACATATGTACATACATACAAATATTATAGCAACATTTGTGTTATAAATTTTACCAATTGAGAGTTGGTATTTTCCAATTTAACTGGTGGTTCTTCATCCAATGGTTCATTCAGTACTTCTTCCTCATCCAAACTACAATCCATATGATCTCTTGCATTCTTCTTTTTAACTTCTGCAGATCTTTTTTTACAAGTATCATCCAAATGAAATATGAATGATTCCAGTAGCAGATAAATTTCTTTACATTGTATGCATCGTAAGATATATGGATCTTGAAAACTTTTTTGAGATTTAAGGATTTCACCACATTTAATATAGCCATAAGAATTTGGCATTTCATGCGCCATACTTAACATTCTTATTTTTATTTATTCGATAAATTTAACGATTGTAAATTATAATTATACACTATTTTTTATTACTCTATTCATTGAACCAAACAAAAATAATACTATGTATTTTTTTAAAGGGGTATGTTCAGTAAAAACTACTACAGTCAAACTCAAAAACACATAGACAACAGCAGGCAGCATAGCAACACGTCAACAAATGCCGTGAGCAGAACAAGATTAAATGATACCCTACATTAGAGATTTATTTATTATTTAATTTGTTTTTTTCAACAATTTATTAATGGAAAATTTATTTAGGAAAGATCATTTATATGGCGGCGGCTTGTGTTGAAAATATTTTCATAAAATTGTTTGAAAATACATACATATAATGCCGATTATTGCGACAATAAAATTATTTTTTTAGAAAGTAATGAAATTCTAGAAAAAAATTTAGGCTCAATAGATTTTGTTCTTGGACCAAGATGTAGCAAAATTTAATCCAATTATCTTAACAATTTTGACCTATATTTTGACTAAAAGAAAATTTAATAAAAACATGAATAGACAGACGCTCTTGGCTTAATTGACTCAGAAAAAGATTCGTGTGTTACAAACATCAGTAGAAATATAATAAAAGACGAAACTTTATGTTTATGTGTATTATAAACATTATTAACCTCTACTTTTTATATCTGGTTTTATTATTCAACCCGATAATTTGTTGAAAAGTTATTTTAGAATTCGGTTGTTCTTTTTAACAATCTTGCGATATTCTTTTCATTAAAATGCAAACTACTTCATGCACTTAGAATTATTTTTTATTTAATAAAGTGGAACTTAACTGAATTTCTTTATTTAAAACATTAACAATAATTAAAAAAATACATTCATTAATTTTTTAAATTAAAAAAATAAACTTAAAAATAAAAATTTTAACACAAAATTATTTCATTCCTTATTTACAGTACTCTTTTCATCACTATTCGCTATACCATGAGTTCTCATGTGCTGGTTAACTCCGGTTTTGTGTTTGAACGTTTTACCACATAATTTACAAGCGTGCCTTCGTACATCATCATGTATTACGACATGCTGCTGCAATGACCTTTTGGTGATAAATGCTTTCCCACATACAGTACATATTTGCGACCGTATATTTGAATGGGCATTCATATGATCATTATAACGATCCTTCGAATAGAAACCTTTACTGCAAATACCACAAGTATGGAGATAATTTTTTATATGACGTCGATGATGATTACTAAAACCTTGAATATGACGAAATGATGCCCCGCATATCTCGCAACAAAACGGTTTGGCGCCGGTATGATTACGCATATGTATACGCAATTCATTAGAATGTAAAAATTTCTTACCACATTCTTTGCACTCGTGGTTCAGGTCTTCCATATGACGTTTAGCATGATTAGTATACGAATTGGCAGTTTTAAAAGTCTTTTTGCACAAGGAACATGAAGGCGGTTCAGATCCATGTACCTGAGTTTGGTGCATTTTTAAGCACAATGTACTCTTGAATGAGCGTTGACATTCAGAACATTTAAAGAAACCTACATGATCATATAGGAAAAGCATATGCTCATAATAGTCATCATGTGTATTTTCATCTGCAACAGACCCTTTATTTTTCTTGTTTGTTTTACTGTCTGATTTAGTACGTTTAGCACGTGTAAAACAATTATTAATGGTGCGGAAATAAGCCTCCAATATGTTCTCTGTGATTTTCAAGCCCAACTTGGTTTCTAATTGTTGCAACATTTCCTGTTTGGCAGCACTTATTTTGTTTTTACAATAATGTTCAATTAATTCGGTATTCCAGAGATGAGGATATCCTTTATATATTTCTAATATTTTTATTATTTGATCCGGCAATAGATCTGGTAAATGAGAGTCCAACTTTGCAATCGGATTATTTTCAATAAATGGTCTTAAGAAGTTTAATTCTTCGAAAAACCAGGATGGACTGTATTTCTTATCACCTTCCTTACTATCTTTAATACATTTTAAGTCTTCGCGATATTTTCGACATAAATATACTATAATGTTTGCAACCTGATTCCAAGTAATTTCCTTATTATGTTTTTCTTTGAGTTCTTGAGCAATTTGTTGCAAACAATTTTGACGTTTTATTTTATATCTTAAAAATGGAAAATTTTTGTTCCATAAGGAAGGTTGATTTTTATAGGCCTCAATAAGAGCAGTCACATGACTCTTTGTTTTCAGAAATTCAGTAATAAAAGGCAACTGTTTTCTAGGACATTCCCAATAATTCTTTGATGTTGTATCATGCTATATGTCATCATTAATGAAACAAAAAAAAAAAAAACAATTTATTAATTTTTAAGAGACTACTGAAAAAAAAATATCTATAAACAATTTTATACACTCACTTCATACTCATCATCATCTTCCTCGTCACAAGATATAGTATTATCTGTGCTATTGTCTATTTCTTCATAACTGCAGTCAGATTCTTCGCCATCATTTTTATTTAAATTTTCCGTAGAATCATCTGTTTCACATGATTCCTCCACTGTTTTTGAATTAGTTTCTTCTTCATCATTAATATTATTCTTATTAGTTTCCTTTACCTCTGGCAATTTTAGTTCCTCTTTCATTGAAGAGCATTCATCGTCAGAAATATATTCAGGTTTTACGACAATCAAAGGATCTACCTAAGAAAGAAAAGTAACTAAAGTAAATCTTAAGTTGTAGAGCAACAGCATTGTAAACAAAAAATTCTTCAAAATATCTATAAATAGGATTGGTGGACCGGACCAACTTTTACAAAAAAAATTACTAGGATTTTGATACTAGTTAATATACAGTGAATCAACTAAGTTTTTTGCCTACCCTTTTTTAAGAAAATTTAGTTTTTTGTTCATAAATAAAATTCAAAAAAACAGGTAAAAAGTAAATTTATGTTTTCCAATTGAAAATAGAGATTGTGTAGAATGGGAAAACCAAGAAAAAAATATTAAAATAAAAGTTTTGGTGCTTTTGTTGTTGCATTTTATTATTTTTCATCAGAATTTGCACGTCAATAAAGTATTTTGCATATTGAAATTTCCAGTTAATTTCGTTGGGTTTTTCAAATTATTTTTAATTGCTTTTTGGAATTTATTGTTTTATTGTTAAAAGGACACGTGTTAAGTATTTTTCAATTGTAATTTTCAAAAATCATATCCTTATTGTGTGAAACTGTGTAGTTATTTGCGTTAAAAATGTTTAAAGGGAAATAATTAGGCAATTCCAATATAAAAAATTAGTTTAGATTTTTAGAACAAGCATAAATCAATGAAATTCAATTATGAGATGTTTAATCAATCATTAAAAAATATAAAATATAGAAATTGATGAAATAACACAAACAATTATTACAAAAAAAAAAACGAACTGAGTTGTCTTTCAAAATCTTTAACTGCCAAAGGAGAGCGACTTGTATCCAAGCAAATACCATCGAAGTCCTCATTTATCTTCTCCAAAGTCCATATACGAACTTAAAAGAACACTATGTTTAAATTAGACCTCTAAACAGACCTTAGGTTGCTTGGAAACAATATAAAGTGAACTATCGTGTGGTACGGGAAAAATACTTAATTTAGATATTTACAAATAGAGGCGGTTCTCATCACCTAAGATCCACAGGTGAATATTTTTCAGCTAATACATACTGTTCAGCTCCAACAAGATTCCCAAGATTTTATATAAAAATAAAACAAATATATATTTCAAATTTATTAGAGATGAAGATCTCTTTTTATTTAAACCAAAATATTACCTCGTAGAAGTAGATGGTTTTGTAAATGTAATTGCACGTAGTGCTTGTGTCGTAGACAAATCAAAAAGTGATTTATAATGTCAAACGAAACAAGCATAAATTTGGTGGCAAACAATATTTAAGCACCGTTAGCGGTTACTCGTTAGAATATTCCAACAAAGTTGCAAAAAAAGGGAAGCTTTATAGGATTCTAACGTTGTTATAAATAGTATTTCAAAAAGGTAGTTAAATCAATTTTAACTTAAACACATACACTTATATATAGTTAGAACCCAAATCAAGAATAACTTTCCAAATCCAACTACGCCTACTGTATTTTATTCATAAAATAATGCATTCAAAATATGAGGTAGAATATCAAAATTCTAGCATGTAATAGTTCTATAGTGGTATACGGTGATATCCCCATACTTAGAATGGCTAGGATGGTACTTAGTGTTAGCTTTATTGAATAAGAATCAATATTATACAATTCTAAATAAAATTCACACAGTACTCCCCAAATAGATGGGGTTTCCGTAATGTAGTTTTTGTTTATCAATACAAAATGACCAAAAACCCACATTATTTTTGTTATAATCTATAGATTTATACCCCACTAAAATTTTTTCTAGGTCCAAATTCATTGATTTCGTAATATATCATGTATCCAATTCAAAATTACTTATTATTTTCGAAATTAAATCAAAGAAACGATAGATTTCATGTTAAGTCAAATATTGAAAAATTCTTATATGTATATAAGATAATAAATCGGCTAAGAAATGTACAAACTTAGTCGTTCCACTACTAAAATATCTAAAAAATATTATTCTAATATATAGAAGTAATAAAAATATTAAATTTTATAAAATAATGCAGCAATATTAAAAAAATTAACAAAAAACCTAAAAAAGCGAAATACTTTATTGACCTTAAAGATTAACAATACGTTCACATTTTATCAAAAATCTCGTTAATTAATATCACGATTTTACTTTCTATGGTAGAAAATTAAAATATAAGATATTCTTTAAAAAATACAACAAACAAATTGCTTTATTTTGCTAAAAATAATTGTTCAGATAAAGTTTTTTCTTAAAATTTATAAAATTTTACATAGGCAAATTACTTAATTGATTCACTGTACATATAATGTAAACGCACATATAAAAATAATATAATATATTCCTTCTTACCGTTTGCATCGCATAGTGATTCTCCTCAACTTTTACATTTACGTCTGTAACATCTATTGTATCCCCCAAATCCATCTGTTCATCGTCTTTATTGTTCATTGAATCAGAGACTTCTGTAGCATTTGTAGTCTGTTGAATATATTTAATAGCACCACTGCAATGATCTTCCAAATGGAATATGAATGCCTCAAAAAGTAAATAAATTTCCTTGCAATTGAAACATTTCAGCACATAAGGACGCTGGAAGCTTTCCGATGGCGGTCTTAATATTTCGCCACATTTCGTGTATCCTTGGTAGTTTTGCATGTTTTGTACTTTTGTCTGCATTTTGTTAAGGAAATTTAAAATATTTATCAGCAATAACGTTATTTATTTCGTACACTTAATTATTTATACAGATATTTATTTATTTCATATAGTAATTTATTTCACGGCAAAATATAAATTGTTATGATGGCGTATGTTCAGTTTAAAAATAACATTTCATTAGTTTTTAAAGTTGCCAGATAGATGACTTGTCTTTTAATTCGGTATTTTTGATTCCTATACTTATTATCAGAGAAACCGAAAACATGCTCTAAAAAAGTGTTTTAAGCGCTTTAAATATGCCGCAAAAAACTTAAAATATGCTCTTAAAAATTAAAAAATATGCCCCAAAAATAATTATTTTTAAGTATATTTTAACTTTGAAAATCTTAAAGACACTGAAATTGTAATGAAATAATAAATATTTAATGCCATATTTCATCCTACAAGATTTTTTATAATTGATTCATCTCATAGTTTGAAGAACTAGTTTAATAGAACTCAGTTTTACATTCAGATAACCAATAAATAACATGAAGCCATTTGGTCCCCCCCCAAAAAAAAACATATTTTAAACGACAAAGTTTGACACATTTCTTCCAATTGTATTCATAGCTTCTAAACTGAAATTTTAATCCTTGTTGTCATAAAATCCAATAATTACACTGTAATTAAAATTTCAACTTTCAAAAAGACACAGAAAAAAAACCGAAACACGTGAATTTAATTTTCGGTAGTAGAATCTAGTGGCATACTCCGTTTTGAAAAGTTGGGTTAAAATCGGGAGATATTGGATTTTAAAGTTTACACTGTTTCTGAGGTGTTTTTTAATTATTTAAATTAAAAAAAAACTTTCACGTATAGAAAAGTATATAAATACATGAAACTAGAGTCCATTTGAATTAATTATGCATATATATTTAGTTTTTTTTTATAATTAGTTCGTATGTCTATGCGAGAAAATTTTTTTTCAAAATTTAAAAAATAAAAAATCACCTCATAAACAGTTTATACTTTAAAACGCAATATCTCCCGATTTTGACCTAACTTTTCAAAACGGAGTAAGCCACTAGATTCTACGATTAAGTTTAGGTGTCCAAAGTAATCGGTTTTATGTTCGATTTAAAATTTAATGCTTTATTGAATAAAAAACTATAACATTGGTTTTCATGAGACTAATGTATTTTTTGCAGTTTTCAAGTTCTACAAACGATATATATTTTTAAAAATTGTAAAATAGGCTAAAAAATAAAAAAAAAAAAAAATGATTTTTTAAAATAAATTTTTGAAAAGAAAATTAAAAATGTAAAAACTTCAAAATATGCACTAAAAGAGTAAAATATGCTCTAAAAACTCGAAAATATGCCATAAATATGGTACAAAAGTCAAATCATGCAAAATTATGCTCTTATGGGTAAAATATGCAAAAATATGCTCTAACAAATCGATGCCAAAATTCTAAAATTGGTCTGAAACGTGTAAATATCTTATCCATGAGTCCATACGACGCAACACAAAAAACATGCATTTGCAATTCTGGTTTCCCTGCTTATTATTATATACCATTTTCGGTCCAACTTCTGGGAACTGCGGGATTTTCTTTGACCTTTGACATTTTATTATTTATAATGATAAATTTTAAAAACTTTGAAAATTTCATTAAGCTTTGCTAATAAATAAAGATTTTGTTAAATATAACATATTTCTTTAGTTTCTAAAACTAAAATTTGTATAACAATTTTAATACATTTGTAAATATCAGGTACAATTTGATCCAAATGTAACCCATACTAATTATTTTTGTTTAGCTAAGTTAATTTTTATTGTAGAAAAGCAATCATAGACTTATGTTTTTAGTATTTGAAATATTAAATGAATATTTCTTCACTCTCTTGTAAACTTTTCATAGACAAACTTGTCTTAAATTTTCTTTTTAAATTATTAATAAATCATTTTTATTTAACCAACAAATCAAAACCAACATTATTTACAATAGTTATGGGCAAAGTGATGAAGTAAGTTTAAGGTATATGGTTGCACAGTATCCTGGGTAAGTAGAAAACAACATACGGTTTCAACATCTTCAAATGAAGCAGAATATGTAGCATTAAGTGCTGCTGTATCAGAGGCCATTTGGTTACGTGGTATACTTCAGGATTTAAAAATGATGCGGTACCAATTTATGAAGATAACAATGGATGTATATGTATGGCGTCCAATGTTGAGAGCAAGAGATCTAAACACATAGATATCAAGCATGACTTTATCAGAGACTATATTGAAAAAGGAGTAATAAAAGTGGAACCTATTGGAACTGCAAATCAACTGGCTGACATGTTTACAAAAACTTTAGATAATTGTAGATATTATGGTATTTGAAATATTAAATGAATATTTCTTCACTCTCTTGTAAATTTTTCATAGACAAACTTGTCTTAAATTTTCTTTTTAAATTATTAATAAATCATTTTTATTTAACCAACAAATCAAAACCAACATTATTTACAATAGTTATGGGCAAAGTGATGAAGTAAGTTTAAGGTATATGGTTGCACAGTATCCTGGGTAAGTAGAAAACAACATACGGTTTCAACATCTTCAAATGAAGCAGAATATGTAGCATTAAGTGCTGCTGTATCAGAGGCCATTTGGTTACGTGGTATACTTCAGGATTTAAAAATAATTAAAAATGATGCGGTACCAATTTATGAAGATAACAATGGATGTATATGTATGGCGTCCAATGTTGAGAGCAAGAGATCTAAACACATAGATATCAAGCATGACTTTATCAGAGACTATATTGAAAAAGGAGTAATTAAAGTGGAACCTATTGGAACTGCAAATCAACTGGCTGACATGTTTACAAAAACTTTAGATAATTGTAGATTTGTTAAACTTTGTAATTGTTTAGGATTGCATGATTGAGAAGGGGTATTGTAGAAAAGCAATCATAGACTTATGTTTTTAGTATTTGAAATATTAAATGAATATTTCTTCACTCTCTTGTAAATTTTCTTTTTAAATTATTAATAAATTATTTTTATTTAACCAACAAATCAAAACCAACATTATTTATAATAATTTTTGATCTTCTAAACAAAATTTCAAGTCAATTCTCAATTTGATTCAAAAATATACATATTTAAATCTATGTCCTTCCAAAATTTAGTACTTTTTTACTATAAAATATTTTTATTCATCCATAAGTTATGCAACACTTTTTTCATTTAATGAAATATTAAAAGTTTTTAAAATTTATCAAAACTAAATAATGGTATGTTTTTGGTAATTTAGTTGTCTAACTAACACAAAAAATATAAATCCAAAAGTACGTTCTAAATTTGGAAAAGAGTGGACCAAGGTATGATAAAATTTTTTGAAATTTAAATTTTCAAATGCCTATAATTCAGACCTTTAAGACCTACCTGAGCGCTTTCAAAACTAAATAATGGCACACGCTTAAAATACTTTGAGCCCTTATTTTCATAACTTAAACTTAAATATTCCTTGGCTACGCCCGTGTCAAATATTATCCCGATCAGATTAGCCCTTTAGAAATACCAGATTTATTTCCAAAATACTTCCTTTCTGCCCCACTGTGCATTATTTTAACAAATTATGTTATATATTTTCAATTTATTTGTATTTTTTGTAATATTATTTTTTATTTTTCTCCAACCAATGAAGTTTGTAATTGGAGATTGAATGACGAATAATTGCATCATGTGAACGGGGTATTATAAATCGCAAACTTTCGCCAAAAAACAGCAGAAATCTAATATTGGAACTAATTAATATACATTGGGCATAACTCTTTGAAAATAATGTTACCACTCATAGACTATGGCGCAATTTACATGAAGACTTTTCAGACGTCTGTTTTTTCCCAATTCTCTTTTGAGAATCTTCCAAAAAATCATGAACATTTATACGGTGATTTTTTACATGCAACTATGCATGTCTTTTTTTGATGCTAAATTGTATAATCCTTTTTAATTACTTATTCGTAATAAAAACAAAATTAAATTTTTAACATAAAAACCATTTAATTTGATTTAAAAAAATTTAATAACACGCTATAGTATTTTTTTAATGCAAATTTTAATGTTTTCATGTAAAAAAAGACATAATTATTTTTTTACATGAGCATAATATCAACAGTACGAATGAGTTTAAAGAGGAATGTCAAAAACAATCATGAAAATCCCAAATCATGTTTGTTTTCTTACCCCCCATTCTTCTCTACCCCGCTCACCACCAATCATCGACAAACATGAAAACAGACGTCTGGGCAAACATGAAAAAAATCATCATGTAAATTGGGTGTATGATTCAACTTATGGTCAACAATTTTTTCAATATTGGAGAGTTATACATACAGTTAATCTCAAAAATAAGTACACAGAAATACTGACAATTAGTTTTATTTAAAAAAGGATATTATTTTTTCAAAAATCAAAAAAGTAACACATTTATTTATTAAAAACAATTATGATAATTATTATTCACTACTTTTTTCCGGGTTATTTTGGTTACTTGAGTTCTCATTTAAGGTGTAGTTAAATAGGTGCACAATTTACGTCACAAAAGTAAGTATACAGATAATTTCAATATGTATTTGGCTTAATGATATTAACAAAATTCATGAAAATTTTACCTGTTTGAATGTAATTATTTTATAATAAAATATTCTGTACACTATAACATGGAAAAAATTCACTTTTTGTTCCGAAAAATTGAAATTTTTGGTAATTGATCTGAATATTATTTATAGGAGCATTTTTTCCTATTTAAGAACATCTGACTATTTAAACCCCAGAGTTTTGGATCGGGTATTCAATAACATCCCTCGTTTGTTCATTATGATACATTAGAAGACGATATTTTAACTTTTAAATTAATTGTTTCTTTACAATAATTGCAATCCATTGCGGAACATTGCCGTTTTTAACATAGTATAGCGTTCATATTCGATATTTAATGGCGATTTCCTAAAATATATATCTTAAAATGCGATATTAATAATATTTGTACTAGTATCCATTAATTAAAACAAGTTTTTTGGTTCCAATCATCCATTACACACTCCTAAATACTACCAATAATCGTCAAATGGTGACCATGTCAATAACTTACACTACATATCGGTTCTGAAATTGATTATTGTCCAAAATAGTAAGATTTTTACATTAAATCAGGCTCAATTGGTGGTATGAATACGAATTGAACAATTTTGAACACGGATACATCTTAATTTGTTGCTAGAACAACAACTATATCAAGATATGATTGGTAGCATTATTGTATGCTTTGGAAATCGGAGTATTTCGAAAACCTGTTTAAATTAAAGGAAATATATAGAATTATCCAAATTTTAAAGTTTATGTTATAAGTCTTAAGAAATCGGAGTTAAGTTTCGGTTTTTTAGGAACGTACTGTGTTCAAATCCATGCACATAACATTAATTTCGAAATAACAACTCTTTTCAAATGTTAAAAATTCTATTTCCAATGCATCATTTGGAGGGTTCAATGACCACCAGATCCAAAATCCGGTGTCTAAAGTGTAAAAAAATCGTAGAAATGAGAGAAAACTGTTCTACTAATTAATTCCGGAGCCAATCGGCCCAAATTTCAAGATTTCGGAACTAAAAGTAGATGTTTTCC
>NW_023995265.1:17500-134684 GCF_015586225.1 Lucilia sericata
ATTCCGTTTGTAATTTCTATAATATAATTTTCCGACCCTATAAAGTATATATGTTCTGGATCCTTATAGATAGCGGAATCGATTTAGCCATATCTGTCTGTGTGTATGTTGAAATCAGTTTTCAGAATACCCCAGATATCTGCGAGATCCGAATCTTCCATAATTCTATCAGTACCATCGGGAAGAACACTATTTAAAATCAGCAAAATCGGTCCATAAATACCGGAGATATGAACAAAATCCGAGACAAAAATTTAGACAGAAACTGCAAACAAACAACAACAACACATATAATCATACGGTAAATTTTTTATTGTACTTGTTTATTAAAACAAAGCTAAGCATGACGTCACGTTACTTTTTCGTTCTTCAAAAGGTACTTTTTGAATTTTCTATAATATTGAACCTAGAGACATTAAATTAAGTATCTAGGGCCCGGATTAGGTGAGAAACAATAAAAGGAGACTTTTTGGTACTTTTTCGTTCTTAAAAAAGGTACTTATTGAATTTCCCATAATATTGACCCTAGAAACATAAAATTAAGTATGAAGGGCCTGGATTAGGTGGGAACCTATAAAGGGGATTTTTTTGTACTTTTTCGTTCTTCAGAAGGTACTTTTTGAATTTTCTATAATAATGAACCTATAGACATAAATTTAAAAAAGGTACTTTTTGAATTTCCTATAATATTGACCCTAGAAACATGAAATTAAGTATGAAGGGCCTGGATTAGGTGAGAACCTATAAAAGAGGACATTTTGGTACTTTTTCATTCTCCAAAAAGGTACTTTTCTATGATATTGAACCTAGAAACATGAAATTAAGTATTTATAGTGGGAACATGTAAAAAGGGACTTTTTCGTAATTTTAAGTTAATACAAATTTTTCAACTTTTTTGTTCTATGAATGGTACACTTTTTGGTTTTTATGCACATACGCAACACCCTGGTTGATCGAAAATCTATAAAAGGGGACTTTCTGATACTTTTTCTTTTTACAACTTGTATTTTTTGTAATAATCTTTTGAACCGGCTATTCCGGCTATTCATTATGGTGAATATAGAGCTCTTACTTGTTTTTTAATATTTTAAGTCAATTAACTCAATTTCTGTCGACATAAATGTTTACAATGGCTCAAAACTGGTGTCGGCAACGACTTTCATAATAGCTGTATTTACCCATATTTAACTATTTCATTTTAATTCACTCTAAAGTGAAGCACTCTACCACTGTGAACGCAGCTTTAATGCCGATTCTCACAGGAAATTGAAACAAAATAAATTTTTGAATCCCTGAAATAAGTAAAACAAATAGTGGATACAATAAGAAAAATAGTAAGTTTATATTTATTAGAACATAATTTATACAATATAATAATTAAATGCAAAAATGTATATATGTATGAAATATCTTCAGCATTTAAAGCGTCTCAACAACAAATCTTCTCAATACTCTGTAAGTCCTTTAAGTAAAAGTTGCAGTAAAAAGACCGGAAGTGTTTTGATTGTTGGGTGAAGACTGTTGATCTAAATGTTAGGCGATGGGAGGTACGTTAAGAAAAAGCTATGCTACAATAAAACAATATAAAAAGTTGGAAAATATTTGATATATGATAATGTCAATGACATCATATCAAACATTTTCTTACTTTTTTTCCTTTATTCTCAATTTAACAAAAAACCATTAATATTTGTTGTGGTGTTATTTTTTACTGTATATATTTTAAAGTTTTTTTATGGAATAAGCATTTTTTATTTAATCTTTGGTATAATTTTTTAATTAAATATTAGTTATGTATATATAATATTTTGACGTTTCTTTCAAATGTATGTAAGTAATTTGCCTAGTAAAAATTAATTATTTCTACTGCTACATCTGCCACCAAAATGCAATACATATTATTAATTTTTTTTTGTTTGTTTTGCTATTTTGTTTTTGTAATTAAGTATATTAATATAATTAATAATTTTAATAATAATATTTAATATATATATTTAATATAATGTTAGATATAATTAAAATTTAAATTTTTGGTATCTATTCGTTAATATATTGTTCCATAAATGTGCCTATATTTTGTTGTTTGTTGTTGATGTTGTTGTTGTTAATATAATAACTGAAGCTATTAGAGGAGAATTGGGGGTAGGGGAGAGAAAGATATATAGATAAAGAGATCATCTGCAGCTCCACTATTATCAGCATGACGAAGACAAAAAAGACGACGACCAACATCATCATAACCACCAGCAATATATGCATTAGAACCAACCACCACTACCAAGTTTTGAGCTCAATCCACCAATACCTTTACCGAGGAGATTTCCGACGCGTCCGGCCACAACGTTGGTAACTGCTGCTGCCTGAGCCGAAACTAGATTCGGCTGAGGCATTCTAACGCGTGGCGTAGCGGTTTCCTCTTCGGCACCCTCCTCTTCAATGCCGTCGAGTTCTCTACCATCCTCGGCAGTTTCATCGCCTTCTGCAACATCAGGCATGGTTAGAGCACAAGTGGCTTCCTCTGTAGCCATACGCGTGGCAACAGTTTGATATGCTTTGGAATTAAGCTTTTCCTCAAGCATACCTTGCAGCTCAAAGTCCGAATAGATTTTCTTTACAATGTGTGAAAGCGCCTGCACCTGAGCATAGTGGAGTGAGTGATCCAAACGCTCAGAAAGCCAATTGCAAAGCATATTAACTTGCTGTGTATACCATTGTTCAAAGAAATTCAATGACCATAGATCATCGCCGATCTTTCCTCGAATCTGCTCCATGTTGTTGCGGAAGAATATTACATAGCCTTGACCTAAATCTTTACCTGAACTGGAGACATTTGTGAAGCTAAGTATGGAACCGATCAAGCTACCTTCATCATATCGAGCCAATTTAGACAAAGTCGACTCTAGCACTGACATAAGTTTACCAATTAGGCCTTGTGTCATGGCTACATTCGCTTTATCAAGTTGATCGTCAATTTTTGCATGAAATTTGTACAAATCAATTCCGTCTATGGTGGTTAATTTAAAGCTTTGATTTTTTGCGTTTAATATCACATTTACCATGGCGCACATTTCTGATGGCACAATATAATCGGTTGAAGAAATGAATGCGATATTTTTCTTTAGCCACGATTGGAATGATGCATCTGTTCGCGCAATGCACTGCTCTATCATTTCGGATGCCATCATTTTCAGACGTTGCTCTAAGTGTTGGCGGAATTCGGGTTCAGGCCAATGAAGATCACGTATAAAAGATTGTAAGGCATCAAGTTTCCAAAACAGATCTTCCGATGTAGCACAACCATTGCCTTTGCTCTCCCAGCGTTCTTTTTCGAAGCCTTTATTGATGGATTGAGCTATTGAGGATTCCATTAGGTCTACGTAGCGTACAACTAATGGGGCGAATGTGTCTCGTAGATGCTGGTGGAAACGACCATTGCGGAGATTATCGTCGGCTCGAAGATAATCGTTGAGAATTTGAAAGAGGGGAAACGAATCCCATGTATCAGGTGGCTGTTCGGATAAAACTCGGTCCATATCAACAGCAAAGAGGGACCAAAATATTTCGGCATGTTCTACCAACAAATCGCTGAACCAAGCAAAAGCTTCAGCATAATGTTCTTCATTCTGCTGCTGTAAATCAACGCACAGTTCTGCTAGATGTATCAAATCTTCTAGTTTTCTCGCAGGAGGCACTGCAACTTCGCCGCGCAAGTCCTCTTCGATTTTTGCTTCGGATGATAGACGAGTATAATTCACCAACGCGGCAGATTCTAAACTCTTCTTAATCATTTGACGAACTTCTTCTGGTGGCACGGGTGTAACAATGTCTTTCATAAGAACACGTTCTAGTAGAGATAATGTTGCCTTGAGAGCACCTTCAGGGCGGCCAAATGGAAAGCAAAACCTAAAATTGGTTATTTGATATTCTAGCAAAACTCTTAAGCGTTCTTTGATCTCGGTAAACTTTTCTTTTTCTTCGTGGGTAATACTACCAACGCCGTCGGGGCGATTACCGTGTACGTGGCTGGCACAAAAGGCGAATGAATAATGTATGAGTGTTGGATCGATCATGAAATCTTTTTCGGCACGATCTAACAAATCTGAGAGGTAACAAAGATGTCTATAGCAGCCACGAACACCATAACGGGCGCAATATTCATCCAATACAAACACCTGTCCGGGACTAAACCAACCGAGGGAAGCGTATTGATCATTAAGGCGATATTCTAGAGCGAGATTTTGCAGCATTTTGAAGAACACAGCATGATCTAAAGTACATGGATCGGCGCTAATGTAATCTTCCATGCCGTGTTTGCGTGCCTTGTCCGCATCACCTTGAATCTTCGATATGGCCGAGTTTTTATCCTGAGTAACTGGCGGCGTGGGTTTGTGGGATTGGCCTGTGGCACGATACATGGCCATCACCCATAAACTGCATTCATTTTCATCATCGCATGCAAAAGCGATGCTGTCGCCTTCTCTCACAGCATTAAAGAAAAAACGTCCGCCATTTAAATCGGTGCCAAACATTAAACTTGCACTAGCACCTTCGATATAATCAACCGTATAACCATCTAACTGCATCATTTCCGATGGTTCGGATTTCTTCTCTTTGTAACTACACATGGCGAAGGTGTATTGAGACACTTGAACTAGTACAAAATAACGTTTTTTCCACTTTTTCCACACCGATTTTCCAATGGCGTATAAATAACCACAGTGCTTCATATTAGGTGGTTTTTCTAGACGGCATGCAATTTTAATACGCAAATCTTGATCAGGCAAATTCTTCGGCACAGTCATGCGATGCCATTCGGGAGTTTTGGATGATAATGGTGTAGGTTTAATTATCACCTTGCCCAGTTCTTTATCTTCTAAAGCAAGCATGCCGGGATTTTCGGTGTATAGCTTAACTTTTACTACAGGCAAAGGATGAGTCGTTGTAAAATCACCTTGTGTGTCCCACATGGGTTTAGAGGCCTCAGCTTGATCTGTTTGCAATTTTTCGCCATTTTCAACCTCCATAGTGCAGTAGACAATTCGATTCTGGGCTAACGATTTCAGCCCTTTAACTTCCATCACAATTACTTCTAACTGGAATGTCAACACTACATCTAATTTAGAGAGTTGAGTAATGCCCTCCTCAGAGTCACCTTCTAGTTTCGAGAGAGATCCATGAGAACGTAAGATCATTTTTAGAAACGAAGGAGTACTATGATTGTAACGCTTTAGCTTTTGTAAGCCGTATTTACTGTCCATGTTACCTTTGGTAACTGGCAACGATTCTAGATTTGCCATTAATAAATTTATTGATGATTTTAGTTCTTCAATATAAAGAGATTCCATTTCTTTTAAGACAAATTTTGGCATAAGTTTGCGATTTTTCTCCATCTCGTTTACCCGCTGCATACGACCATCCAACTCACGTCTTATGGCAGCCGCCTGCTCATCGGCTGAATCAAGCATTAAGGCATTGAATAAGATTTGGTGTTCGAATTTCTTTACACTAAGTATCTGCTGGAACATATCGTACAACTGCTCTTTGGAAAGTATCAGCTCACTATTTAATGATTGTTGCAAACGAGCTGGCTTCTTCGAGTCCTCCTCCCCAGTACCTTTAAGTATCACATCGAATTTTGCCATCCAGGAAGTAAGCACAGTGTCTTTGCTGAGACCGTCGATTTCAGGCAAAGAACGAACACGTTTCTCAATGTTTTTGCGAAAAACTTCGGTGAAGTCTTGCATCGAACATGAACCCTGTTGAACCATTTTCAAAATACGATCTGATTTCAGAAAAACATCATGATAGCTTTGTACTGCATTACGAAACGCTTCGTCAGCCATGATTTGTGTTTCTCCCTTAAGAAAAGCTTGAAATCGCTGAGTAATGGCATCCAGCTGCGTTTTGTTAACTTTGGGTTGTCTTTTCGTCATGTCGGTAGGTTGTTTAGCATTAAACGGATATGATATGCAACGAGAAACGAATACATACAGTTGGATGCGTTTCTTACGCTCCTCCTCTTCAATACCCTGTTTTGGCTGACTAGCACCCGATTCATATTTATCACTTGCTACTGAAGGCGACGGTGATATCGGCCGCGACAATGAATTTCCTCTAGATGAAGAACCAGCACTTTGATTTAGGGTTTCCTGCGATATGCTACCTGCTCCAGCTACAGAATCATTTGCGGTCAGTTCATTTTTACTCGACACACTACTTGCGGCCACCGGGGCAATAGTTTTTTCACTATCTGTAGGCCCACTTGAAACAGAGCTACCAGCGGCTTTGTGCGGGATATCACCATTTTGTCGTGCTGCTCCAGTGCTTGTTTTAGTGCTTGAATCTACAGCAGTTATAACGGCTTTTGGTTTAGCTAACGTACTTCCGCCCAAACGTCCCTTGGGTGGTGCTTGAGGTGTGGATTCATCATCACCCTCTTCTTCACTGGAGCTGGGATCAATCATATCTGTGGGCTTTTACTATACTTTTAGAGTTGTTGTTTGCTGTTGTTGCTATTAAAGTCACGTTCAAACCCTAAATAGTTCTGCAGCGATAACGTGTGCTCAGCAGTGTGACGACAAATCAGACAGCACGCAGTATATGTAACTGTAACACGAATACATACATTATTATTTTTATTTTTTCTACTATCAATTCAAGGCAAAAAGTAAATTTTAAATTTACATTTTGCATTTAAATAAAACTGATTAATTAAATTCTTAAGTACTATTTTTAAATACAGGTCTAATTTCTTGATTTCTTTTTGAAGAATTTTTAATTCGTTTTTTTTTTGCTGTAGTTTTTTACCAAATTTTTCGGCCGTACGTACTTGTTAGTTAGTGTGTGTGTTGTCCTGGTTTACTGATATTTTCCAACTTATTCACATTGATTAAGGGTGTGAATGTAATCAGTAGTTGTAGTTGTTGTTGTGAATAAACTGTTAATTTTTCGCCATCACATGAAAAACAAAAAAAAAAAAAAAAAAATAATAAAAACGATTATTCGTATACTTTAACAAGGATGACACGGATTTAGCAGGGTTGTATTATCATCAAATAAAAATTTTATAAATTTTCACTTATTACATTAAAATATGTATATTATTATGTAAAAACGAAATAAAAACTTTTTTAATAAATTGTTTTTATTTTCTAAATTGTTATTTGTAACAATTTTAGTGTTAGAAAATTAAATTTCCATGCTACACAAAATTACATACTTATTTTATTGTTATATATACATTTGATTTTTTTTTAAATTTATTTAAGTAAATCGAATTATTTTTAATTAATTTTTACATTTTTCAATTTGTACATATTTTATTATTATTTAACACATTATTTTTTATTGTTTAATGTAGTTTCACCAACAAAATATTAAATATTTAATGTAATATTGATTTTCCGTAAACACAATTATTTTATATTAAACTGTATAACCCCCTTTCAGCAGGGTAGATTTGTGTATGAAACATTTCATACTTTTGTACGCAAAACAGTATTCAACTCATGAGTGTTTTATCATTCTTTCTTCTTTGGTTTTTTTCTCCAATCCACATAGTTGTTTAACGCAATGTGACTTTTAACGGTAACCGTTCTGACAAGTTGTATTGATTTTATTTTCACAAGTAACCACTTCAAACAAAATTAACCCCTAAAAATATATGACAAACCGTTATTTCTACGCATATACTGCTGTCCGTATTTTAACATTGTGTGTTAATGAAAGAGCTCTATCGAAATACTAGTATTTTACATAATGTTATTGTTTACACTACTGAAAATTAACACATAGCAGGGATGGGAAATTTAGCAAAATTGTAGTTTTTATATTTATCATCAAATAAGATGTAGTAACACATCATAAAATCTGCGGGAGGTTCGTAAAAAATGTATGTGTGATTACAAAAGTATATATTTTTATTTCTCGGAAAAACAATCGAAATTATTAAATAGAGTCCGACGAACCCGCACCTTGTTCGGGTTTCAAAGTTTGGTGAACACGAACTTTTTGCTATTAAATGAAAAAATGGATTTATGATTAAAAAAATAACAAATTTGTAACATTTAAAACCTAAATATAAGAACAACAGGTAGATTTTTGGTTGAGGGTCTTTAATGGGGATTTCTGTCAATTATGGACTAATTTCGAATTTCAGAGAGTGACAAATTCCTAAAAACAAACCGTTACATTTATTTCACATTCTTAATAAAAAAAAAACAGCACCAAAAAGGCGGAATAGTTTGTTATGATTTCAACAAATACACAATTTTAAAGTTTGTTATAAATAAGCAAAATTGTATGAAATTGTACTTGAGGGACTGAAAAAGTAGTTTGTTTTTCCGAGGATTCGTTATAAGATATGTTTTTGTATGAACATAGTTATAAAAATGTAGGGACTTGAGAATAATAACCGAGACTTCGTTATAACAGAGTTTCTTCTAAGCGAGTTTGACTGTAATATTTTTAAGCCTGTTATGAACGGTAAAATCATTTTCTTAAGCGGACCTTATATGGAGGCCATGTTCAAATGCAAACCGATTTTGTCCATTTTCAAACTGCAATATTTACGGAAATTGTCACTTTACCTTCTCCCGTTTAGGTCCTGCCGTGCTTTCAAGAGACAGTCAGACAGACATGTCCAGATCGTTTTTTGAATAAGAACCTAACCCTTTAAGGATAAAATATGTGTTATTTTTTGAGCAAAAATAAGTTATTTTTTTACTTTTATTTTATTATAAATAAAAGTAATCTTTTGATTTTTATTTTTTCGAGCAGGAATAAAAAATAACTTTTATTTTTGATAAAAAAAAATAAAATTAAAAAAAAAACAACTTTTATTTCTGGTCGAAAAAATAAAAGTCAAAAAATAACTTTTATTTCTGCTTAAAAAAAATAATAATAATAAAAATCAAAAATTTAAAAAGTATTCACTCGTACTCGTTCCCTAACGTTCGGTCTTTAAGGTGAAGGGTAAAAATAAAGAATTTAAATAAAAATAGTTCTCGTGAATATGAGTTGTATAACGAGAGAAATAAACAAAATAGTATTACGAATACAAAAATTTCCTACACTGTTAGATAATCCCGATTTTTCAAATATTTGCTTTCAGAATCCCGGATTCCGTTTTATTTAAAATAGCTGATAATTTAAAAATAACTGAAAACATAGCCGGCTTAGAATATGTGGCCTCTGGTAGGTTAGTGTCCTAGTCTGGTAGACCAGAGGTGTTGGGTTCGATTCCCACCTAAGTCACTGATTAAGTAGCGTACAACAGGCCCGATAGAGGCCTAGGTTTGGTACTCCGCCATGTATCAAAGAAATTTTCAGGTTATCAAAAAGAATGCATATGGTTAATGCATGAAACCTCGAAGAACCGTAACGCGGTACAGTTATGCGATGCCACACATTAAACCAATGCGAGAGTGAAACGCAAAACTCTCGAAGGCAACGAAAGAAGTACGGCCTGATTACCCTTAAACGATAATGGCAATGATGCACGTACTCCGCTATCTATAAGGATCCAGAATATATATACTTTATAGGGTTGGAAAATTATATTATAAAAATTTCAAACGGAATGTCAAACTTATATACATATATCCTTCTTACGAAGGTGAAGGGTATAATAATTAACAAGTAAGAGTGTTATATTCGGCTATGCCGAATCTTAAATACGCACCATCAAATCATATGTCGTAAAAAAACAAAATTTCGAAAGTGGTCATATACATATGTATATGGACTTTGATCAATAGGTTAATATGAACGTCAGCGTGATTTTCGGAATAGGCACTTCAATGTGGGATTGGTCAATAATGGACCAAGTTCTCCATAATTTAAAGTAATTTCTTTTTTATTCTACAATAATTCTATCATAATGATAACTTTTGGAATGATGTATTAGCTATAAATTGATTTTCTGTAAGAAGGTTATATTGCCGGACCGATCCTCATAATTTTAGGTTTCATAAATATAGGTTTCGGTTTCTAGCAGCACATTTTGTATCTGTTAAATATAACATCAAATATTTCCTATAGTTCTAACTTTTTTAATGAATTATTTTTTACGCGTAACACATGTCCTTCGACGATCACGACACATTACATTTTGTTCCACTACTTTGTTCCATAAAGATTTTTTTCTTAAAAGGTACATCTACCCCTTCTCTAGGTCCGTGAAGACATTCTCTACAGTGCGATAAATTTGTATAAAAGGAGGCTTAATAATAGTTGCTTGTAAATATTCGGCCACCATAGTGTTTGGAGACAACAAGAGCTTCACTGAAAGGCACACCAGACAGACACTACCATGGGTATATGGTAGTGATTCTGCTGAGATCAAAGGTATAATAATAAGTATGTATGTACCCTTGTGGTAACCCCTGGATACGGCAATCAGCGTCCGTCCATTGCCTCTAGGTGATAATATACCATGTCACCACTAGCCGACCGACCACCACCCGCCTAGGTGTCTAGGGAGGTATACAATTGCCACTCTCTTGTGGGCATTCTTCCAGGAGACCATCATGATGCCTCCTCTTTCTTAAAAAGAAAGACTTCTTTAGAGACAAATAATTAATTAGCATCATTACTTACATTTTTAATCTTCTAGATCTCACAAACAGGCCAAATCAATCAATATTTTTAGTATTTAGGGCAGTGTCACACGTTCAATATATATCGTGATATTTGCTGTATTGTGATATGTATTGAACGTGTAGCATGTAATATTGATGGATCGTGTTCCATATCACAGAAAACGCCAATTTTCTGAAATCCAAAATTCGTATCAATATTTATAATGAATCACGTGATAAATATTGAATGTGTAGCATGTTTTGTGATATCAATCACGATACATTTTTAAAATTTGGAAAAAAAATAAAATAAAGCAAATAAAAATTAAATATTGTTTTAAAAATTGTTAAAAAATATAAAAGAAAATTAATTTTTTCAAAATTTTTGTTATTTCGGTATTTTCGCGGTATTTGTTTAATCATCCGCCGACTCGTATACCATAAAATATAACAAATACTGAAGAAAAAAATATTGAACGTGTAGCATACCCGAGTTATTCATCAGTATATTAAAATGGGTCTTGATCCATATTGATCAATATATATTGAACGTGTGCCAGTGCCCTTACACTTAAATACTTTTTCAATAAACAATTATGTTATTTCCAAAACCAAAATTATATGTACATATATATTTTATAACTTTAAAAAAAATCAAACAATTTCCAAACTGAACACGTTACGTTCTATATTTGCTACAAACTCAAAATGTGTGTAAAATGGCAGAAGATCAAATAATGAATTTGCAAAAATTGGCGCGAAAACATGCAACTGCGCGCAAAAAATTGCAGAATTTTTCCTTCAAACAGATTTTGTTTGATGTCCCATTTAAAATACATTGGTTTGACGATCTAGGAAACTCTGGTTTGTCAAACAGCAATGTATTTTTCGTATCTCGTGTTTGCTACAAACATAAAGTGTTCGAAGTTTAAATTTAGCGAAAGTGTTCAAACTAGCCGGCTTACAGTCGATTTTAAGCCGCTGCCCACTTTTTTAGTGTCAGACTCCGCCGTTAATATTTATTTGTCGGCACAGGTGTGTCGAATACAACACAAATGTGGAAAAAATAAACAACCATTTGGAATAAAATTTTATTGATATTTATAATTTAAAGGAAATTAGTAAAGAAATTTAACTATTTGTGTAGAAAATACAAAACTTTAATAAAATGACTACCGACGTAAGAGATATTTTGGACATGGAACGTCCTAATACTCCGGAAATTACAAGGGACTCCTTTCTGTCGACCAAAAAAAGAAACTTTGAAAAGTATGTACACCAAATTGAATTATTTGTCGTAAGGTTACTAAAATATTTACACTTTTTCTTTACAGGGCAAAAGTGGCTTCCAAACGTCCGGAAGGAATGCATCGTGAAGTATTTGCTTTACTGTATAATGACAATAAAGATGCTCCTCCCCTACTGCCGACTGATACAGCATTAGGTATTGGCTCAGGCTATAAGCAAGCAAAAGCACGTTTAGGTATGAAAAAAGTGCGAAAATGGGAATGGGCTCCCTTTGGTAATCCAGCTAGAACTGATGGTGCTGTGTTCCATCATTGGAAACGCATCACAGATGAACCCAAAGAATATCCCTTTGCCAAGTTTAACAAACAATTGGAGATACCGTGTTATAGTGTAGCAGAGTACAATACACATTTACAAACAAATCCACAAAAGTGGTCAAAAGAACAAACGGATCATTTATTTGATTTAGCTAAGCGGTATATTAATTCCAAAACTAATATAAAATGATAGACAAAACTAATAATTTTGTAACTTATTTACAGATTCGACTTACGCTTCATTATTATGGCCGATCGTTGGGATCGTTCACAATTTGGCATTAAAAATGTGGAGGATTTAAAAGAACGCTATTACGAAGTGGTCGGCTTGCTGTCAAAAGTTAAGGGAAATAATACACAAAACGTTGGTGACAAGAAACCTTTTGTATTTGATGTTGAACATGAACGCCGTCGTAAAGAACAACTCAAAAAGCTTTTTGAACGCACAAGTCAACAAGTAAAAGAAGAACAAAATCTTATCAATGAACTGAGAAAAATCGAAGCACGCAAGAAGGAACGTGAGCGTAAAACACAAGATTTACAAAAACTTATATCACAAGCTGATCAGCAAGGTGATGTTTCCGCCAATGCTCAAAATGCTAGAAAGTATGAAAAGAAATTGCACAAGAAAAAATTGCATCATCAGCCCAGACCCTCAAAGGTAGATTCCGTGGTAAACGCCATTGAGGTGGGCACAAGCGGAATTAAATTTTCCGACTTGCGTGGTACTGGTGTATCGTTAAGATCCCAAAAAATGAAATTACCAGCCAATATAGGACAACGTAAAGTTAAGGCCCTAGAACAAGCCATACAAGAATTTAAAGTTGGTAAGTCGAGTTTAAAGATTCCGAAAATTTTCTTTTAAAATCAAAATATTACATTTACTATTTTCTTTTTAGATCCTACACCTCCTCCTTCGGAAGAAATTTGTAATGCTTTTAACGAATTAAGATCGGACATGGTTTTACTATGTGAACTACGCACTGCTTTATCAACATGTATCTATGAAATGGAAAGTTTAAAGCATCAGTATGAAGCATCCTGTCCAGGAAAGGTAATGCAATATTATATAGAATCTTACATTTTATTTGCTAATGATTTGTTTTTATTACTCAGACACTTAACATACCTCCTTCTTTGATACCAAATGGACTTCAGCTAAAAACGGAAAATTTTGAAACGAATTCTACTAGCACTACTTAAAAACTTTTTAGAAATTTTTAAGATTAAATTTTAGTTTCGATTTTAAGCAACTTTATTCAATTACACACGAATATCACTTATTTACTACAATATTGGCATAGCATAAAAATATCCTTTCGAGGAAAACGGCTTTGAATGTTTTGTAACGTTTTATCATTTTTTAAGTAACGTTTGAGCTAACTATGGAATTTGAGAAATTAACCTAGAATTAGATAGTAGAGGCTAGTTCCTCTAAGTGCGAACGATAAACATTTAGTATTAAAAAAATAAATTTTAGTTATCTAGTCTTGCAGTGAATGAGTGATATTTTTATTTATAAGTATGTAATAGTTTTAGGACGGTATTTTTTGGTCTTAAATTCATGATACTTACGATACTAAATTTTTATGAAAAATATATAATAAAAAAAAAATGTTTCAATTCTTTATGTTTTATAAATTCTGACGCTTCTTATACCATTTACTATCGTGATAATGATATATATCGTCATATGAAATCCAAAAAGCCCTAAGTTACATTGAACAAATTTTTCAGGAGAAGCAAAAAACCGCCTAAAATGATAAATAAACCAAAAATGTTCAACATTTTCTCAAGTTAAGCTTATTTCTTATTGACAAATTATTATTTGAAGTAAAATTTGCGGTTTTTGTTTTACTTACGGAGATATGAAACTTACGCCCTTGTGAATTTGTTTTTTCTGAAACCCAAAAGGGCGTAAGTTACATTAAAAAATAGTAAGTTCTAACATTTTCAACTAAATTCAAATTGGTTTTTGTTGGTCAAACTGGCCGAAACATGAAAGGCTTCTTTGTTTTCATAAAGATTTTCGGAAATTGGTATTTTTCTTTGAAAAATTTCTAAAATAGTTAAAATAAACTCTAAATTACAAGGATTCGCTAAAAGTACCATTTTTGTTTTATTTGATGCCAACTTATAACATTTCACAGAAATGGAACTCTCATAGATAGTTCGATTGTGAGTGAAATGACGTAAACATTTTTTGTTGGCCACGCTTTTAAACTGTAAAGTTCAAAATTTCTCGCAAAATATACATTGGTTTGGACCGATATATACCATAGAGGAGAAAACCCGACCTTAGGTCGTCTATTTAGTAAATCTTTAAGCTTACTAAACATATACATTTTCAGTTTGATATTTATATGATAAATGGTTTTTGAAATCAAACATCTCTTTCATTTGATTAGATGCAGAAATGGTTTATACCTATCTTTAATAAAAGTTTAATTGGCTATTAAAATATAAAAATTTGAAATATAATTATATAGAAATTTTTTCTAAATTATTTTAGATGAAAAAAAGTTGGGTCGAAATACATATATATTTTTTCGGGAAAACCCAAAGTCGCTCCATATTATATATTTTTATTCTAAAGAAAACAGTTTTCGAGATATTGTCAAAAATGTATAAAACTTTGGAGCCCCGCCCACTCGAAAGTAGGCATGTCCGAAAAAAAATTATATTTTTCATGGCATACGAACAATTCGGACGAAAAACGAGCGGATAAGCGTAAATTCGTCGATTGGAGCACAATAAAACGCACTGCGAATCTTGCTTCCAATTCTCTGCTTTTCTTTTTTTAAGTGCATTTTCTGCAGGAAATTTCACTTTTTTTGGCTTTAGATTACAAATAAATTAATTTATTTGTAATCTAAAGCCAATAATTATTGACCAAATTTATTATTGCAAATATGTACATAATTTTTGTTTACATACTGGTTGGGGTGACCATATTAAATAACCAAATTTTTTAATTGAAAATAAAAGTATTTCAGAATTTTAACATTAAAAGATAATTGTATTATTAAGAATAGTATAGGTACATTTAATTTATATACCAATAAATGTACAAGAAAACGTTTGCCAATACAAAAATTTACTTTATATAAAAAAATAAATTAAAACGGTCATTTAAAATAATTTATTCGTCGTTCGTCAGCGTATGAAATAGAAATAAACATATCCCACAGTTCGTTACGTACGACGAATTTCGTCTTACGCACTGATTGTGTTGGGAACTGACTTGTTCCCAAAAATGTATAACGCAGTTACATATAAAAACTTTTGAAGTATATATTTTGTAAAAAACAATGAATTTGAATAAACTTAAATAAAATAACTTAAGCTACAAAAGCTATTTATTGACAACACTGATAGTGAAAACTATGAACATACTATACTAACAGCTGTAACCTACACTGAACATATGACACGTTATTATAAACAAAATTTTTTTCTAAACCAACAAACAAAACAACTTTCTTTTCAATAATAAAAGAAATACATATAATCTACACATTAAACTAAAGGAGTAACGTTAAAAAACTTCTTAAAATGGGTGCAGATAACAAATCGAATCTTAAAAAGTGTGGTGAAATACTTATAAACTTAAAAAAGAAAAATAAAAAATCGAAAACCTATACTTTTCATTGTACATTTTGTGAGACATCATGGGATCAAATGAAAAAATTTTCCATGCATCTGGAAGAGTTACATTTAGAACACTTCGAAGAGGAATCCAACGAGTTACCCATGATATATGAACCAGAAATTAAAATTGAAACACCTATTGAAAGTAAAATACCAGAAATTGAAGATAAAACATTGCTGGCAGAAATTGTCAAAGAAGATCCCTTAGAAACAGAAGCTGCAAGTATTAGCAGGACATCAGATAATAATGAATACTCTGGGGTACAGGTTAAAGACGAAGAGGTGGGGGATTGTGATGATAATGCAACGAATATTAAAATGGAGGATATGTTTGATAATGATTCGGATGACAATGATGAGGATTACAAACCATTTAAGGATGTAAGTATTTGTTGAGAAACTTATATTTAAAAAATAATAAATATATGCAATTTTATTTACAGGATGACAGTTCATCATCATGCGAGGAAAGAGTCGATGAATCTAATGATAATGATTCTGAGGTAATTGATAAATTTAGTAGATTACAGTATTTTCATTAGATATACAGAAAAGAACAATTAATTATTCGAATTGTGTAATACTATACTTAACTCTGTACTTCATTTTATCCACAGTCCAAAGAAGAGCCCAAAAAGTTAAGAAAACGTCGTAAAATAAAACTCAAACTTAAACGCCACAAATCAAATAGAATCTTACCCGAATTGGCTGAAGACTCTGAGGAAAAAGATTTGAATATCGCTTTATTGCAAGCTTTTGAGAAAAAACCTTATCTGTGGGATCTAAAAGAAAAATCGAAAGATGAAGCTAAATGCCAGAAAGGTTACGAAGAAATAACAAATGAAATTAACGAACAATTATCTACAAATATTACTTGGGAATTTGCCAAAAATCGCATAAACAATATGCGTTTTGAGTATTCCTATCAAATTGAAAAACAGCATAATGGTGAAGACTTTAAATTGCCCTGGTATATTGATCATATAAAATATTTGCAACAAAATATTCAATCTTTAACAAAAGACAGGGTAAGTTAAATTTATAAATGCTTTCAGAGAATTTCTTGCTAATTGCTAATTACAATTTATTTTCAGATAAAAAAGAAACGTTTTGTAAGTATAAATAAACAAATATTTTAATATTTTTGCTTTGTTTACAATTATGAAGATGGGAAAATATAGTGGAAGAATTTAGGGATATTTTAGGATATTTAATTTACAAAATTAATAATAATTCAATAAGTTAAGTTTATTTGAGTCTTTTAATAATTGAATAATATGTACTTGTTTATGCAAAGAACTAAATATTTTTAGATTAAAAAAACTCTAAGAATGTATATGGCAACATTTCATATAATTTTAAATTCAATATTTTAAAGTATAGTTTTAGGCGCTCACATTTATAAGAAATTTATACATTGCAATTCATCTGATAAAGAAAAGTGTTCATTATTTTTTCATATACAATTATTCAATTATTAAATTTTTATGACATTTAAAATAAGATTTAGATAGTGGAGCCTTTTCTCATCCAATCATAACTCACAAATATCATTATTATAATAATTTCCCAATTAAATTGCAATTTACTTATGTTAACTTTTTTCTTAAACTTTTTAATTTAGAAAAACATTAAGGAAGCACATTTACCGGTTATTATAGAGCTTTACAAAAAATACGAAGACTTGTGGCAGGTTAATAGTGTATTTTTTGGTATCACCTCAAGACGAGATGAAATATTTACCAAGATGCAAGAAGAGCTGAAATTAAATTGGAATATTGATTTAACATTTGAGCGCTTAAGAAATCACATACAATTCATTAACCGTTTGTACTCCAAAGATAAGGAACAACAATTAAAATGCGAACTGGAGAAATCAGAGTTTACAGCCAACTCCAAATACTACAATGATCTGACATTTCTTAGCGATTGCCAGGGACCATTTATGTGTCCTCATTGTAATGAAATTATCAAAAAATATGAAAACTATCATATACATGTGTCAGAGCATACTAATACTAGACCATTTAAATGCCCCTTATGTGAATTGCCTTTCAAAAAGTTTGATACTTGTGTATCGCATGTTAAGCGTCACCTCAGCGAGAATAGTTTTCGTTGTGATTTATGTGGTAAAGGTTATCCTAAAAAATCAGAATTGGATCGACATTTAATTTATCATACAGGTGAAAAACCATTTCTTTGTCAAATTTGTGGTGCTGGTTTTCGTACCAGTCGTGATCATGACAACCATATTCGTCGGCATGAGAATCGTTTTCGCTACGAATGTCACATTTGTAAAATGGGCTTTAATCACTTACATACGCTAAACGATCACGTTAAATCACATCTTAATGTGCGTGATATTTTATGTAATATATGCGGTAAAGGATTCACCGCAACGAGATATCTAAATAATCACAAATTAATACATGAAGACAAAAAACATTATAAATGTCACTTTTGTGGAAAAGAGTTTGCCCAAGGTGCTGGATTGCGGGCACATCGTAAACTTCACAAGGGTTATATACCAGCACCAGCTGTTGCTGTTCAGGCGAAGAGGGTGAAAAAAGAGACTATTTTGGAATAAAATAAAAATTAAATATATGTTTCCAAACGTATGAAATATTGAATGTTTATGGACGGTATTTAATATTTCACGCTCATATAAAGGGTGGTCCAAATATAAGTTTCCTTATAAAGAATTAAATAAAACACACTTAACTAAATTATAACATTTTTTGAAGAACAAATATGGAATACTATTTCCTTCATGTGGCTGCTCAGACAAGGTGAGAACTGTGAGTGTTTTGTCACTTCAATTTTCCATTTTATTGTTGGTGGTTTAGGGTTCTGGTTTGCGAATGGATAAAAAGCCATTAAGTACACACACAATGATGAAGTTTTGCACTGTAACGTGAGTTTTGGTCGATGCTTTGTATCTTCTTTAAAAACTTCCCAGCACTGACTTGGAAATAATATTGCAATATTATTCAACATTGACCAAAATTTTCTTTTTTTTCTGGTAATAAATTAAAATTTTAAAGCTTAATTTTAAAATATACTTTGAATTGCACCACCCTTTATACTTTTAGAAAAAATCTTATATTTCACTTTTATGTGTAACTATTACATAAAAGATTTTTTTGCTATTTCTATAAAACAAAATATGGTTCATATCGGTCTAGATATTTTAAGGCGCATTTATACAGATATGAGCCAACATTACGATTCAATTACACAGGCCAACAAATGAAACCAAATGATGACATAATAGATTTTATTAACAAAAAAAATTGTCAAAAACTACACGATATCTTAAAAACCAGAAGTGATAGAGACATCAGAATCGGATTCAGCACTCCCGAATGCTTTAGAAATGTATACTTTGGTCTTTGAAATTCGACATTTTTCAAGTTTTGTTGGTCAATGTTATTTTTAATTATGAATGTATGTAATGAATTTTTTTAAAAAGATTTAAATATAAAATTATGTTTAATATAATTGCAAATAAAGAATCTGTTTCAAAGTAAAATACAACATTTTCTATCGGAGTTTGAATCAGACAATTTAAAGTTTAAATTTTATTGTAGTGTAAATCTAATATAAGAAACATATACATACATATAAATAATATTTATGAATGTTTATAATACATACATAAGTAGTTTTTCTTAATAAAATTAATGTTGAACTTAAATTAAAAAATATATTACTGTAAAATGTTTTTTTTTTTTTTTTTTGCTTTTAATCAACATACATATATCATAATATTTCATGCCTTTACCAAAAAAGTAGCTACTTCTTTCGTAATATTTACAAAAATTTCGTTTATAATACGAAATACTATTTAATTGAACACTTTTCTAATTTTACCAAAGTAAGAAAATCTCATGTAATGTATTTTTTTTGGATATATTAAAAAACTTTGTTTTATTATACAAATTAAATTTCATTGAGACATGTGACATTAGAGCGGCTCACAGTGGATAATTCTATGTATATCTGGGAAACAGAGCTAGAATCTTCAAAAGTGAGGTTTTTATTTATATTGACTATAGGGTAGCAAAGCACACTGGGTATAGATAGCTTTCTATAATATTGAACGTAGAACCGTGAAATTAAGTATGCAGAGCCCGGTGTAAGTGAGAACCTATAAAAAGGAACATATTGGTACCTTTTCGTTGATTGAACCTACAGTCTAGGTTATTCCATCAGCTTTTGATAAAACCTAACGGAGTTGCTACTGAAATGGCGTTGGACATAACAAGAGCAGATCCCGTTCTGGCACGCTCACCAGTCTGTTCATTTCCATAATAGTCCCTATGACAGGTGACCTTGCCTTGACTGATTATTCTTACATTGTCTGACTAATAGGAAAGTAGTAGTGTATGAGTTTAGAAAAAGAAGTGCCACGAATATTACGATCGTATAGTACCCTACAGGCTGACATCGCAAATATTTCAGACTGTAAAACACTACAGTTGTTGGGAAGACGATGACAGATACTTATCCCAGCTTCTACACAGAAGACACCATAACCAACACCGTAGCCCAGTCAAAGAAGTGACTAATTCCCTTGACAAAACCTAGTAGACTGCGAGGGTTAAGTCCCGCAATTCGCTATGGAACCTATTCCCTAGCCATTTCAGCGTGAGGTTCTGTATCCTAGGACATTGGCAAATAATATGCTCGATCGTCTCTACTTCCTCCTCATCCTCGCATAACCTGCAATAGTCCGGTGTACTACTGTCCCACTTACTGACAAAGGTTCTAACTAAGCAGTGTCCAGTTAGAAGTATCAAAAAGTTAGTTAGAGTATCAATATTGTTCCTTAGATCTAGATCTATCGGTCTCTCAAGTGTCTTCAAAAGAAAAGAAGCCATGCTGATAGGTCTAAAATCCTTTGGCTTTGAGTGGCTTGCCTTAGCGGCCTTGGGTATGAAAATAACCCTCCCTCCCTCCTCTTTGTTAAATACCTACAACCAAGGCATCTCATAAAAATCTCCAGCAGAAGAGATATAACGTCCTGAGGCAAGTTCTTTAGTAGAGTTGGAAATATGCCATCCGGCCCAGGTGACTTGAAGGGGTCGAATGAATTATCCGAACATACTAGCTTTTCCCTAGTGACTATCTCCTCTATGCAACTGTAGGTGATACTTGGCGCCACAGACTCGAAGTGCAGTTGGTCGTCAACCACATCTTCAGTTGCAAGACAACCCGGAAAATGTGTTTCCATTAGCAGAGCTAGGGTCACAGAGTTATCACTCCTTCGGATGTACCCTATGACCCTTGGGTCCTTAGATAATATCCGTCGGAATCTTGATAACTCGTTGACATTGTCTATGGATTCACAGTACTGGGACAATGAAATCCTTCGGATATACCCTATGACACTTGGGTCCTTAGATAATATCCGTCGGAATCTTGATAACTCGTTGACATTGTCTATGGATTCACAGTACTGGAACAATGAAATCCTTTTAGCCCTTTTGAGATCAGCTTTATACTTATTGAAACACATTTTATAATTGTTCCAGTCAATTGCTTGACCTGTAAGCTTGGCCCTATCGAACAATTTCCTAACAGTCGACCTTTGAAATCTAAGTTCCTTGGTCCGCCATTTAGGTTGCTCTATTTTGCCCGGGAAAGTAACCGGACAGGCTAGCTCATAGCTTCCCTTAGTTGGCAACAAATCGCACAAGGCTCGTTGTGCCAACACAGACTCTACCCTATCATTAAAGTTTCCCCAATTTGTTTTCCTAGGATCCCTAAAAGGTGGACTCCTAGCCAAGACAAAATCCAGTGTGAAGGTAATGCGACTATGGTCCGAAAATGAACAATCCGTTGCAACCTTCCAATCTCTAACGAGATCTTCTAAACGGTTAATTAAAGTTAAATCTATAACTGCCTACCTATCCTTGTTCCTGAACATCGGCGTATCGCCCTTGTTACAGATGATGAGATTATAATCAGTTATAAAATCAAACATTAACTCACCTCTTTTGTTGATGTCCTTGCTGCCCCATTGGCAACGGTTTATCTGCACCACTAGCAACTTCTTTGGTTCTGTCATGTTTCGGGTACCGGAACCTGACAGTGCCAAGACCAAACTTAGCAACCCCCATCTCACCTAGGACTTCTAAGGACTTACGATCCACAGCGAATCGAAAGTCCTTGCCAGTATTCTCCTTACATACCAGAGAGTTCACATGTCTCCATTGGTATGTAAGAAGACTACCATTCTGTTTGGCCTTAACCCAGTCTGCACCATTGAAGGATACATCCTCCGACCCACCCTCAAAGATGGCGATTTTATCAATCAGCCTACCTTCAATTGATTGCCAGAAATCGGTACTGATCCTCCCATCAGGGTCATTCCGATCAATGACTGCCACTTGAAGGCATACATCAAGGCTGGTTGACTTCTTCACCTTCTTTCTGGATGAAAAGGGTTTATCATCCCCAGATCTGTCTCTCTTAATTTTCTCCTTACGGGGACCTTTAGGAGCGCCAGCCGGGGATGGACCAGACCTCTTCGTTGTGCTAGGTGACTTTGACACCACTGGTTTTGGAGGGTCGGTCACTACCGGAGCCTTTTCCCTTACTGACGTTCTTGCGGAGGTCAGTAGGTGGGCAGGCCGGAAGTTCACCAGTCCTCTTTACCTTTCCTGGTGTCGTGTCCACCTTGCTAGGGTTTTTGGGTGGAAGACCTCCGCAGCTCGCTCCGAAGACATGAGCGCATTGGTTTTCGGGATAAACCCCTCTTTGCCTTTTGCAGACTGCAGGTTGATGATGCTATCGACCCATCACTCTTTTGAGTGTTAGCCGGTTTAATGGCAGCATCCACCTGTTGTCTCCAGGGAGTGGACCAACCCAGAACGTCACCAACGGGGCCGTATATTCTCTCGAATTTAGCGACGCTTTGTCGGTGCCTTCTAAGCAGGAGCATCTCCTTTGACGAGAACTTTGAAGAATCAGCCTTTGACTTTTTAGACAGAAAGGCAACAGACCTCAAAGTCTGGTTCCTAGCCTTTTCCTCCTTCGTTCGGCCTGTATCATTAATATCTCGTGAAGGGGCGCTTGGCTTCTCAGTACCTGATCTTCATGCTCAACAATTCTGGCATGGAGGTCAGTAAGGGTAACGTCACCGTCCTCCCATGTACTGTCCAACTCCCCATTATCCTCGTTGACCGTGACGTCCGGATTGTCTCTCCCTAACAGGTCGACCACCCCTTCCGTCGTGTCCCTACTCTCTTCCTTTTTTGTTTTTATATTTGGTTCTTCTATTCTGAATCCCACGAGTATGCACGTACAGACGGACGATCCACGCAGTGACGGCGTACGTGGACTAGGCAACTACGTTACAACAGCGCTTTACCATGACGCTGAGGGGAGCTGTTAGCAACTAGCCTCTTTATGCACTGGCTAGCCATCCAGGCCTTCGGCACCGCTACCACTCATCTTGACCTTAAAAGTATAACGCTCTGTCCAACGGTAAAGCCCTTACTGCTCAAAGAGCCCAATCGAATAACATCGCGTATCATCTATGTCATGATAGAAGGAATTAGGATTGACAGACACATACCACACTCACTATCTTGACAAGATGAGTAACCTTTAGTTGTACACTTCTTTGAAACCATAACTTCCAGTGGCTGGATACCGAAGCATTAGTCACAGTAAGCTATAGTCATGATGTGTACTTAAGCCCTCGCATCACGACAAGATAAATACCCTTGGCGAAGGATGTCGGCAAACATACTTTGTACCAATATACAACATCGTCCACGTAAGCAAATTCTTTTATGCCTCTGTTTTCCAGTTCCATAAAAATCTTGCAAGAGCTTGTTGAATTAAAGGTTGGTTTCAATGGGGGAATCAATCGCCCACGAAGTCCTGTCATGGGAGATGATATCATTATTGACCCGATGGAGTCCTATTTGCGTAGTAATTTCTGCGACAGCATCTTTGCAGCCCGAAAAATGAGTATTTAGTAGGATATCAAGGAATTCTGCTGATGATTCCGACCAAGTGTCGTCATTTTAATATAGGTTGGATTCGATTCGTCTTTAGCCAAAATGTTGCTAAGTCTAGCGGTGACCATTGTGTTGTCTATAAATTCGCAGAAGCTTCTTCTTTTCATGACTGCTATAGCTTTCTTATACGTTTTTTATTATTGTAGTATGTGTTAAAGGCTCTACGTATTTCTCTACATAGCTTAGATAGCTCCGAATTCCATCATGGAGGGAAGCTATTCTTTGCTTCGAAAGCTTTGCTTAAAACTTTGCTAATATTTTCCTCTATCTTTTCAAGACCAGCGATTGAATCATCAACTCCGGGTATTGTCTTAACTTAACTCTGAGGATCCCTTTATACTTGAACCAATCGGTTCTGCTAGGGTTCCTGTAGAGCATTTTTTCTGTCGAGTTTTGTAATATAATATCGAAGGGAATCCAATTGTGGTCTGAGAAAGACTTTTATTGGATATCCTCCACCTAACAGATTTTTTTAGATCTAGTATTAATGAGTATAATGTCTAGTACTTCCTCCCACCCATTGTAATTATCAGTATTTGAAAAAATTAATGTAGGTTTGTTACCAGAGTTACATATGTATATTTATTTATTTATTTTATTACCATAACCTAGCCTTTATAAGGCCATAGATGGTTACAAATTTCTACTAAAAAATAGAACAAGACTTCCTTATAAAATAAAATACAATATAAAAAAGCTTCCTGGTATCCATATGATGTAAACCTTACCTCTGGGAGAGTATTCAGTTAAAGCTTTCTTACAATCCAATATGGTTTAATATTTAATTCTATCACCTGATATATTTAATTCTATTGCCTTCTGGCTGTCGGTAAATATATTAAGGGCTGTGGGCGCCATATTTATTCTAATCCAATTTACACATTCCGTTATTGCTCGGACTTCTGCCTAGAAGTTTGTGTTATGATTAGGTAAACGGTGGTATATTTCTGTTTCTGGGTCTTCAATGTAGAACCCCAGGCCAACTTTGCGTCCTAATTTAGAGCCATCCGTGTAGCAACGGATTCCTACTGGTATTTGCTCTAATGTTCCGCTTGACCAAAACATTCTATCTGGGATGAGCGTTTCAAAGTTTCCTACATATTCTGTGTCTGGTATGCGATCTGGCATGTCCGATGATTGTGTATAACCTTCCAATGTGTCCAGTGTACATTGGTGACATGTCCTATAACTGCTTTTAGCCGGTTTGCCTAAAGTAAAGAGCCGTTCGGCTGTAAGCGCCGCCTCATATCTTAAATATGTTTCATTGGGTGGAATATCTAGCAACGTTTCCAAGGTCTTGGTTGAAGTAGTACACATGGCACCACTTATATCCAAGCAACATGTACGCTGAACTCCCTGTAGTAGTTCGATATTGCATTTTTTGTCTAAAGCAGTCCACCAGATTATTGAAGCATAAGCTAGAATTGGTCTAATTACACTTTTGTAAAGCCAATTTATAGTTTCATGCCTATAGCTCTCCTACATATCGCCCAGCACCGATGTGCCTTGTTGAATCGCTCCTCTATGTGGTGTCTCCATTTTAATTTCCGGTCGACAATTAAACCTAAGTACTTAACTTTGTCTGTCACCGGTATCTTCTTGCTCATGAAGCAAGGTTCAGTATATATAAAAATGTTTGTCTTTCTTGTGAAAAGACAGAGCACCAGGTCAACATAAAACTGGTCTAGGGATTGGATAAGAGTATCAGTGTGCATGTTATTGAATGCGCCTTCGATGTCAATGCATACCACCAGTGTATACAGTTTGGTATCAAAAGATGCACCTATGTATTGGATAACTTCGTTTAAAGCGGTTTCCACAGATCGTCCCTTTACATAAGCATGCTGCTTAAATTTTAGGTCTTTGTCTAGTATACTGTTTTTAACCATACTATCGACTATTCGTTCCAAGGTTTTAAGTAGGAAGGACTTAAGACTTATCGGTCGATAGGACTTAGGTGTCGCATAGCAAGGTTTCACTCGTTTGGGTATAAATATTACCCTTGCATCCTGCCATTTAATGGGGGTATATGTGAATTGCAAGTATGCAATGAATATCTGAGTGCTGGGAAAATGCCATCCGGCCCTTCAGCTTTGTAGGGAGTGAAGCTTTTGATTACCCCTTTAACCATATCAGATTTAATTACAATTTCCGTGTTAGCCTCCCCTTTCTCCAATATCGGTTCATCTATGTTATTCAATATACCGCGTGGGAAATGAGAGTCCATTAGGAGTTTCATGGTCTCCTCCATATCCTTCAGCCTGCGTGTCATCGAACTGGTTCCCCAGTTACTCAGGGTTTCTCCTGGGCAGATCTCCGCTCTCGCATAGGGAAGCTGTCCTCGAACGATTCAACCAGAATACTTGTGAGCATTTCTACTTCGGCTACTTCTTTATTTCGACATTGAAAAGTGTCCTGACATAAACGGTTCTTCAGTAAGGAACCGAACATTGTCCAATTGTGGCGGACGTATTATTTTGAATCTTATGTACCGATGGTCAGAAAAGGAGTGCTCGCCCGAAACTCTCCAATCCTGAATTTTGTTTATAAGCTCTTCTGAACATATAGTTATATCTAATACTTCTTCTCTGATTCTATTGACGAAGGTAGCTTTATTACCTAAATTCAATGTGATCAAGTCTTTAGTATTAAGGAAATCCATGAGGTCTTGTCCTCTACGATTGGTGTTTGTACTACCCCAAGCTACATGGTGAGAGTTGGCATCACAACCTATTACAATTTTCTTATTTTTCCGTTGTGCCTCTTCAACAAGTTTCATAAGCTCCGACGTTGGTGGTAATGCCGGAGAATCGAAAGGCAAGTAAACAGATGCAAGGTATATGTTGCCACGACCTTGCTTCAGCACCGTTGCATCCGATGTGGATAATCCTGTTGAGAGGAGAAAATATAAGTTCTTGTGACATAAGATACATGTTCCCGGGCGATACCCTGTATCAGCGTAGAAAAGTTGGAAATTTACGTGATTTAATCCAGAAACCTTGTTGCGAATCGTCCAAGGTTCCTGGATTATAGCTATATGTATTTTACCTGTGTTAATTTTATCCATCAGGGCGTTGGTAACCGTCTGACTATTAATGCAGTGGATTCTATTGCGGTCTTCTTATCAGGCAGTCTTTTAAATCGATACCTTTCTAATTTTGGAAAGCACTGCTGTTCTGTCTTCGGGCGAGTGAGTGATTTCCTCTTCGTTTTTAGGATTTGACTCATCAAAGTTCCAGTACTTGCTGATAATGCCTTGGGTACCGTCTTAGGTTTTTTAGTGTGACAGGGAAGCTGCACGCAGAAAAAAAACATGGTTGTGGTAACCATGTTCTAAGAGCAACATATTATGGTTAAAATTATGATTGTAGTCTAAACATATTATAGTTATTGTAACAATTTTAAAATATCATGTTATGATTATATACCGTGGAAATATTTTATCATAATACTTTTCTATTTATCATAATATTGTTATACATGATCATATTACGATCCAATGTGATCAAAATTTCGTTTAAATATGTATCGAAATCAAAATAAATTTTACTGAATTAGTAAAATTACAGTTTCTAAAAAAAAGTAAAAAATATATATAAATAAATATAACTTACAATACTTAACACAATTCGCAAATTTCAATTTGCTTCACAAAAACATAACTACATTATTTTATACAAACTGAAAAACTTATACGTTTAATGTTATAAACCAAATGAGAATTATTTCAACTCATTTTATAGTCGCGTAAAAAAACATACACGAAAAAGTAATCTGTATCAGTAAATGTGTGTGGCAAAAGTTGTTTTGTTGCTGTATCAGCAGACATATAACAACATAACATATAATTGTTATTTATAACAACATAACATACAATGGTTATATAACATAACATATAATTTTTATAAATGGTTGTAAATAACATACATAATATGTTTTCATTGTTATCATTATTTAGTTGTTGTAAAAATAATTATTTTTCAGTGAATCATACTCAAATTTATAATTGCCTTGAACATAAAAAGGTTTACAGTAACTAAAATATTGTTAATATCTAATTAAAATAACAATTACATGATTTTGAAAACAATATATTTGTTCAATTCACAATCAAGTTGTATATTGTACCTACTAAAGTGTAGTAACAGTGATTGTGAACAGATCTTTGCAGCAAGTCATATGTTTATGTTCCCAATGAAAAAAAAAAAAACAATCAAAACAAATATACATAACAATGTCAAAAGATAAAAAAATCAAAAAATATTATATTAATTAAACATGGGAAATAAACCAAATTAATTTTTTTGAATTTTAAATTCATTTATATTTTTATTCCATATTTTAAACTAATAAATAAACTGTTTTTAATAAAATTTTAGTTTTTTTGTTTTGGTAAACAGCTGTTTGTTTTTGATTTCAGTGTTACCACTTTATTGTTTTCTATGCTAAAATCGTTTGAATTTTTTGTTTATATGTTGAAATAAACAATTGACAACACTAAACTTTCTTACAACATTCGAAAAACATATGAAAAATTGTCGTAGGAGTTGTACAGAGCTTTTGCATAGAAAATACCAACAACATTGTTATGACTATTGTAGCAGCTGCTGACATACAACGCATACAACGCTACAACATCGATTGTGAATTGAACAATTGTTACAGTAAACATGGCGTAGTTATAGTAACCATGTCGAACCATGTTTTTTTTCTGCGTGTGTACTTTCTTTTTGGCGAGTTAGTGGTAACTTCTCGCTTTTAGGATTTGACTCCTCAACGTTATCAGTAGTGGCTACTGATGTTGTGGTCTCAGGTTTTCTAATGTCCTTTTCGAGGCTTGTTGTAACAACCCTTCCAATTGGCACCTTCCCAATTTTGAATATGACAGCTTTAAAGGCAAAGTAAGCCCTACTTTTATTCTTGGCAAGACTAGCCATAGATTTCTGATCGATACCTAGTTTCCTCAGGTTCTTCTTTCCTCTAAAAGACGTCCTATTTTTCCACGGCCAGCTCAGCATTTTGACCACCAAGAATTTCCAGTATACGTTCATTAGCCAGTTTACTGCCCCACCTTTTCATGTAGACAGCTCGCTCTTCTTTGCCAGTCCCAGCTTATCTCCGTCCCAGGGAGGAGGGATACTTTCTCCAAGTTCTTTAGGGTGCTAAGACATTTGAGAAATGCCAACCTCATAAAGATCACTCCCATGCTGAACTCTCAGCACACGCTCTCTATTGGTTATTTGCCCTTTGAAGCTATTGCGTGGTCCACTATCTTATTGTTGACCAGGTCTTCTATTTTAATCGGAATTTGGCAGTCGGGTTAGCGGCATCGTAAACTGCGTAGCAGAGATCGTCCCGGTGTCTTCTTTTGGCAACTTTTGGCGGGTCTTTTTTTCTTTTCCACTGTCTAGCTTCTCATTCCTCGTTTTTCGGGGTTTCTTTTGAGATACCCTTACCTTTGAGGTAGGTTTCGTTGCTGTCACCCTTACTCGCAGGATTCTCACTTGAAGTTCCTTTGAGTGAAGTATGGCTTGGCTTCGACTGTACATGAGAAGACTGGGAGCTCTTTTTCTTCTTAGGTTTATTCTCAGTTGTCAACCCCTAGGGAGATCTGATCCACTTTGCCCCATATCTTGTAAGAGAGTCCGATTTTTCTTTTGGAGTGTCGTTGGATTGACTAACTATGATTTCCTGAAGCATCTTTTTCAACTTCCTCCTCTAGTTAGTAGCTAGTAGCTATCACTCACCTGTTTTACCATTTGTTTTACTACATCCTTTTTGGGATTTGTTATAACTTTTATCTTTTTATTTTTATACCCTTACCTTCGTGAGAAGGGTATGTATGAGTTTGTTTGAAACAAATACAATTTTTAACTCCGTATAGGTATCGAAGTCGGTTTAGCGATGTCCGTCTGTCTGTTTTTCTGGAATTACTTGTTTATAAAAACAATGCAAAGAAAGAACAACAATTACGAATGAAGCAGTGTGTTGTTATTGACTAGAAACAAGAAATGAAGTGTGTAGAGCCCGGATTAAGTGAGAACACATAAAGGGGTACTTTTTGATGCTTTTTAGTTGTACAAAAGGTACTTTTTGAATTTTCTATAATATTGAACCTAGAATAATGAAATTAAGTATGTAGAGCCCGGACTATGTAAGAACATATAAAATGTGACTTTTTGGTGTTTTTTCGTGCTTCAAAATGTACTTTTTGAATTTTACAGAATATTGAACCTATAGACTAAATAATTTCATCATGTAGGGCCCGGAGTAAGTGAGAACATATAAAAGGGTACTTTTTCGTTCTTTAAAAGGTGCATTTGAATATTCTATAATATAGAACCTAGAAACATGAAATTAGGCATGTGGGGCCCGGAGTAAATGATAAAATATAAAAGGGGATTTCTTGGTACTTTTTCGTTCTTCAAAACGTACTTTTTAAATTAAGTATGTAGGGCTCGGATTAAAAGGTACTTTTTGAATTTTCTACTATAATATTGAACCTAGAAACATGAATTAAGCATGTAGGGCTGGGAGTAAGTGAGAACACATAAAAGGGAATTTTTAGGTAGTATTGAATCTAGAAACATATAAAGTCAAAATTTTTTGATTTTTTTGTTATAAAATATGTACTGGCTGTTTTTGTTTAACACACTAGTATGGTGAATGGTATATAAGATTTGGCTCGGCCGAATATAGAACTTTTACTTGTTATTTTCCATGTTTGTTTTTCCAGTTTTTTTGGTCCACGGGGAATATAATATTCCCAGGTGGTGGACAATCTGCCTTCCCTCAGCTTAAGTGACTCTAAAGCTGGGAGAGGGCAAATGGTCCATCACCACCCCTATCCGCCACCCGGGGACGCGCTCGTTAGGAAAACTGGAAAACTCCCTCGAGTCATACATACATAGTGCAGGGTATGAAATTAAAAATTTAACAAATATAAATAAATTAGTTAGTTTGAAAGAAAGATGTGTGTGTTTTCATCAAAAAACTAATATGACACTAATGGTCATGCCCAACTATACATTTTTAATTCTTATTTATGAAATATTTTTTACAGTCCCTGGTAATTATTATACCCTACACCACTTTGGAGTTGAAGCAGCGTGTGCTGCAGGGGTTTGAACGCGCAATAAAGCAAATCTGTCGATAATTCCAGATTTGCCAGGCCTTACTGCAACTGGTTCCTCAGCAGCCACAAGCAATATCGTTACAGCAACTGGCACTTCAGTAGCCACCAGCACTGTCGTCACAGCAACAAAAAACAGCAGCCCGCCTACAAAGATGTAGTCAAGGGGTCATTCCACCCGGATTCCCAACTGTTATATGGTTTGACGACAAGTTAAAGCTAAACTAAAAGTTATCTCTGCGGAAGAAATACCAAAGGCTGAAATATTCATTGGATATTTCCCAGAAAAGCCCGAAACTCCAACGACGAGAATACTATCTCTTATTGAAGGACAAAATGAGGAGCTTTCAGTGGAAAATTGGAAAGTCTTGAATCGGCCCAGCAAAGGTAACATAGTTGAGATGACCTTTCAATTTCATATTGGCTATGGAGCAGTTCATATAAGACCCGCAAATCGACAAAACCCTGGGGCTAATAACGACGAATCCAAAAAGGTGAACGTTACCGCGATTGAACGAATGGCTGTGACAGACAATAAGACTACATCTTATCCTGTGCTAAAGGGCTCCAACAAAGTCCGGAAAATGGCGAAAAAACCTGGCAAACGATAATGCCTCAAAACGTCAATATCAATATTGGCAATAGGCACAATAAGTGCCTCCAGGTGAACCTACGTCATGTCAAGGCAGCCTCCTACGTGCTATGCCGTTAGTTTACCATTAATCTCTTGGATGTGTGCTTCATCCAGGAACCTTGGAACAACAAGGGCTTTAGATATACTCATAACTGGTGTAGGGTATCATATGGTCGACCACGCCCAACAACACTTTTTACTTGTTCTTTATTTTGCAATTTTTTTCATTATTGTTGAAACGCAAGTTTCAAAAATACAACAGCAAAATTCAAAAATACATGTTATCAAACAATACCTTATCGCCAAATTCTATTCAAGATTCCACAATTCCGATAAATTTTTTTTTAGAAATATTCGAAAATTATGAAAATTCAATTAAATTAAACAAAAAAATATAATTAATTCCAATATTATTTCATTCGATGATTCTTCAGTAATAACGCGTGTAGATATATCGGAAATTATTGACACCACAGACGACGACATTAAAATTGATGAATACTGAATATTGCCAAAAGGAATAGTGCCTATATCTGCCTCTATTTGACCTGCCGACTTACTTTAGTGGGTATCCATTTCATTTCTCTAATATAAAAGATTTCACAAAATGTAATGTACGTGTGAGTACTTTGAATAAAAAATTTAAATGTATATTGTTTTTGTTACAATAACAAAATACAAATAAAATTTTAACTAAAAGTGCTCGCATGCTATCTAGAAACAGCGCCGAAGACATGATAAAACTCCAGTTCAAAACCATAAACTCCGACTGTATTATAAACAGAAACAAAAATGTAATAAAACACTCATCTGACTCGACCAACAAATTCGGGCATACGCAAGAAGCGTAACAAAATCCGAGTTAAAACATAAACTACCATCTAATTACAGAAACAGTTTACTCATTAAAAACTCGGAAGAACGCAAGGGAACGTAAACAATTTAGGAGAATGAATTTTACTCCGATGTGGATATTTTTTTAATGAATTATATTCGTTTAGGTGAATGATTAGCGATTAAATTAAAATTAATCCTCGAAAGTTGTTTTTGAGTACTAAATTAGTTAATTTTGTTTGCAAGTTTAAGCGCCCAATGGAGGTAGTTTAAACTTGAGCAGAAAATTAAAAAAAAAAATTAATACAATTTTTATAAAAATAAACATTAAAATGTTTGATTTATTGATTAGTATAAATTATGGAGACTTCATTTTAGGTTTTGAATTTGGACCTTATAGGCCAACCAGGGGCCCAGCGGGGGGTCCTCAAATTAGGACACCTCGGCTATGTTAAATTTTTAAAACGATCCTATTTCTTCATTTGAGTTTCAGCAGTAAATTATCTCTTATAGTTTAGGAGATATTCGCATTTGAAAATTAAAATTTTAAAATTTTTACCGTCCTTACTTTAGTTTTTTAATAATAGCGGGTCCAAATATTCCCGATTTTTGCCATTTTTTTTTTATTCGCTTAACAACAAGTTTATATATCAAGCAGTGAAAGAATTATGTAAAAATCATGACTGGGTCCAAAGTTATAGGCATTTTAATTTAAAAAATTAAAAAAAGGCGATTTTTTGCCATTTTTTTTGGGAAAAAAGTATCTTTTTCTTTTTAAGTTATCTAAAAAGTTTCTAAGAAGATGTATATAGAATTTATACTTTTTGGAAAGCTGACTTTACATAAAATACGATAAATGAAACAAAACCTAAAAATTTTTGATACCGAGGGGACCAGGTCCATCCAAAAAAACCCAATTTTTTATGGAAAATTCAATTTTGAGCAAAAATTCTCAAATCGCATAGTCGATATCAAATGACCTGTTTTATATGATCCAATATGTTCTTAATCATTTTGTAACGGGTTTCGATAACCCCGCCCCTGGTATGGATATAATAGGCAAAAAACCAAAAAATCCCATTTTTGGGATTTTTTAAAACTTTTTTGGGAATTCCGGGATTTCTAATAAGAAAATTCGAAATTTTTATTTAATTTTGGATTTTGAGTAAAAAATCTACTCAACTGTAAAATTTCATCAAAAAATATTCATAAATAAAATTTTTATTGCAATTTGAAAAATTTGTATCTTCGCAAAAACTGAATAAAAAACATTTTTTAATTTTTTTAAAAAAAAAGTATTCCGCGAATTTTTTAATTTTCAAAAATTATATACAGTTTTGAAAAATAGACAAAATTACCTTTCCATTGATATATAACATGCCTACCTAATGTTTTTTAAGTGACAAATTAATTAGGGAAAACTCAACATCTTTTAGAAAATTTACCTTGCACTATTATTTTCATCCATAAGGTTAACTCTTAAATTTGTTAGATATATGGATGAAAATAATAGTGCTAGGTAAATTTTCTAAAAGATGTTGAGTTTTCCCTAATTAATTTGTCACTTAGTGCTCGATGAGGAGATTCTATATACGAAATTTTTTTAAATCGGAACTTAAATGATGAAATAGGATCGTTTTAAAAATTTAACATAGCCGAGGTGTCCTAATTTGAGGACCCCCCGCCGGGCCCCTGGTTGGCCTATAAGGTCCAAATTCAAAACCTAAACTCGACAACACCTCCATACCAAATTTCATCAAAATCGGATTAACCGTTTAGAAGTTACCGAATTATTTCCCTCTTTTTTTTTCCTATACCACTGTGCGACGTTTAATCTTGTACTCAAAAATATCAAAGGGGATTTACATCAGATTAAATTTATTTTTAGATTAACTAATCTGATTATTAATTGTCATTTGATTGCCAACTCAAAACCCCGCTCTAAGTGTTTTTCGAAACTATGATGACCTTTTATGGGAGCTATGACCAATAATGATTTATCTATATACAGAATATACTCATGTCGAATTTTATCCGGATATAACCATTTAATAATGAATTATGTAGTATTAAGTGATTTTTAGAAGTGAATCTTATATGGATGCTATGACCAATTATGGAGCGATCCGGATTGATTATATATTCCGTACAATGATTTATATATAGTGAAATAATAAAATAGAAGTGGAAACAGTTTATTAAAAAAATTGCCATCCCTCAAGAAATCTACTTATTTTCTCACACCCAATTGAGAATTTTGAACAATGGTAGGATTTTTTTGGAAAAAAGTCGAAACACACTTTTTCTGGTGCAACAGTATCCATTGTAAAACAAAATTATAACGATTCCGGTAGCGTTTTTTTATACTCTTTTGTTCTACACGTTGATGACATACTTCTCCCCGTTAAAGAAGCGCTTATTGCAATGCAATTGTGGATGATATTATACGATTTATAATGGAGGTAATTGGAAGAATTTGCTACGATTTCAGCTGGTAAATTTATAAAATCCCTTGTAAGATCCTTTAACAATAATAAAGTAACAACATACTTAAAAAAAAGTTTTAAAATAAGCGATGGTTCGATGAAATTACCACCGAATTTTGTAATAATTCCAATATGCTACTGCCATTATTTTAAAATTAATATGAAAGATATTGACAGTTATGGGAATAATGATGCGCAACGTATGTAAATTTTATAAGAAAATTTTAATCAATGCACTACATTTTGGAGATATAGAAGAATTCTTCCCATGGCTTAGAAATGTTTGTCTAATACAGTAGTTTTCCGATTTAACGAACCCATATGTTGTCAGGCCTGTTCGTAAAATTGAAAAGTTCGTTATATGCAGTACTAACTAAAACGTGGGTTTTTGGTAGGAAAATAATTAAAAATAGGTACATAAAATATTTTTTAAATATATTTTATAAAAATAATTTTTTTTTTTTATAAAAATAGCACAAAACACAAAATTCCGAATCTTATATACCCACCTTCAAACCATATTTGTGTCGAATTTAATCGCTGTATTTTTAATTCAGTCATGAGCTTTAAAGTTATTTCTCGAAGTTCATCGCTATACTCGTATTTTTAAGCGAGTAATGAGCGTTGAAGTAATTTTCTTAAGGGGGCCTGATATGGAGGGTAAGGTCAATTATGGACCGATTCCCATAAAATTTGTTAGAGATTTCGGTTAGTATAGAACATCTTTGTATCGAATTTCATCGGCGTACTCGTATTGTTAAGCGAGTATTGAGCGTTAAAGTCATTATCTGAAGGACGGACGGACATAGCTACATCGAACTAAAATTTAATAAGAACCCAGAATGTGTTACAGTTTTGGGTATAAAAGCACCGCTTAAAACAACGGTATAGTTTTTTGCTACAACTTAGGTTATTTGTTATTTTTGATAAATGTCATTTTATCTTCATTTAAATAATAATATTTTTATTAGTTCGTTAAACAGAGTACAAAAAACTAGTTTTGTTCGTTATTTAAGGTAGTTTAAAATTAGCTTGTTCGTTAAATGCGATGTTCGTAGAATTGAATGGTCGTTAAATCGGAAAACTACTGTATTAAAATCATCATCAGTTGATAAAAAAGTTTTAGAAGCCAAAAAGCAAATGAAGTATGTCGAAATTGAAGAACAACGAGACAACTTCGGAGATACCAGCAACGATATATGTATGTATATCGTTAAGCTTTATATAAAAGAAACCTTTTTATACTAGATGGCAAGCTAATAACGATCATAATGAGCTAAACATCGACTATCTCAATTTCTTTTTAAAACAAGTAAAAGTTCAATATTCGCCTTTGACGAATCTTATATAAAATTTATTTTATATTTCTCAAAGTCTACAGTTACTTTAGCAATAATAAAACAACAACATCTAACGCCAAACGAAACAAAAAAAACAACAAAATACGCAAAGCAAAAAAAAAAAACCAAAATACACAAAACAATAAAACCGTCTTACAACCACACATACGCTTTTTCCATTAGCAATATTGTTGTTGTTTTTTTAGAATTCTCTTTTTTCGATGAAATTTTCAGAGGTTGTCTCGGATTTTTACTCATATCTTCGTTATTTATGAACGGTTTTGTTGATTTTCAATAGGAAACTTCTCGAAAGCGTGTCTGACAGAATTATTGAAAATTTACTGAAGATATCTGGGGTCTTCAGAAAATTGATTTCAACAGACACACAGACGGACAGACAGACAAACGGACATGGCTTAATCGACTCTATAAGGATCCAGAATATATATACTTTATAATGTCGGAAAATTATATTGTTGAAATTACGGAATGACAATGTTGTAGGGTATACAAATATGTTCCTTATGCCGCTCTGTGGACAAATAAGTATTACTGGATTAAAGGTATAAACTACAAATAAAACACGAATATAAACATCCCAGCAGAAGGTTACTTCCTAACTAAAAATATTACATTAGAACGTAGACGATATGTAAGGCCGAGTGTATGTACATACATATATCCGTAAATCTCACAAAACAACAAAAATACATATCTCTCATTTATTACAAGACCGGAATAATCCAAAAAAGTCGTTTCGATAAGAACGGACTTGAATGTTCAATGACATTTTGCTATTTTTTAAATAACCTCTAAACAAAACAAGTAAGAGTGCTATATTCGGCTGTGCCGAATCTTATATACCCTTCACCACAGTGTATTTAAAAAATATCAATTCTATAAAATTTTAATTTATTTCATTTTCCCGTTTATATCATTATTATAGCAATAGCAAAACGAACAACAACAACGCTAAACGAAACAAACACACAAAAAAACAAAATACACAACGCAATGAAACCAACAGACATCCAAACATACAAAACTGAATACACCAAAAAACAAAAACAATATACACAAGGCAATGAAACATACGAAACGAAATACTAAAAAAAAAAGCAAAAACAAAATACACAACGCAATGAAACCAACAGACATCCAAACATAGGAAACGGAATGCACCAAGAAACAAAAACAATATAAACAAGGCAATGAACACACAGCCACCCAAACATATGAAACGAAATACTCAATGAATAAACAGTGTTGTTGTTGTTGTTGTTGCTTATATCAAAGCATGAAAAATATTGTCTTTTGTATGAAATTTTCAGAGGTTGTCTCGGATTTTTGCTCATATCTCCGGTATTTATGGACCGATTTTGCTGATAGCGATCTTCTCGAAAGCATGTCTAACAGAATTATTGAAGATTCGGATCTCGCCGATATCTGGGGTCCTCTAAAAACTGATTTCAACAAACACACAGACGGACAGACAGACGGACATAGCTTAATCAACTCCGCTATCTATAAGGATCCAGAATATATATACTTTATGGGGTCGGAAAATTATATTATAGAAATTACAAACGGAATGACAAACTTATATATACCCTTCTCACGAAGGTGAAGGGTATAACAAGAGATTTGAAAAATTAATCCAGATTCATATAGTCGAGTTTATAATATCTGTTCAATAACTAATTTTCACTCGGGGGAGTTTTCCGGTTTTTCCTACCGAGCGCGTCCCCGGGTGGCGGATAGGGGGTGGTGATGGACCAGCTGTCCTCTCCCAGCTTTAGTTTCACTCAAGCTAAGGGGGTGCAGATTGTCCACCACCTGGGAATATAATATTCCCCGCGGACAAAAAAACTGTAAAAAAAATATGGAAAATAAAAACAAGTAAGAAAGTATAGTCGGGCGTGACCGATCATATGATACCCTACACCAGAATATTAAATATGATTTATTCCGATACATTTAAGCAATTTATGGATGAAAAACTAATTTTCTGAAAGAGTCTTTTTATGGGGAGCTAGGGGAAATATGGACCAAGCCCGATAAAGTTTTGTGAATGTATTTATACATATTTATTTGTACCGAATTTCATCGCGATATTTGTGTTTATAAGTTAACTAGCTATACCCAGTGTGCTTTGCTACCCTAAAAGCAATATGTATAAATAAAAAACCCACTTAACGATTTTGAAGATTCTAACTACAATTTAGTAATTAATTCATATATGTGGTGCCAAGCTACCCATTGAAAGTCTGCCCGTTATTCTCTAAATCTTCCCATAAATGTCAATGTTCTTCATGTAAAATTTTAAGATTCTAGCTCTAATAGTTTCTCAATAGGGACTCAAGCTTCCTAGATGAAAGCCCGCACTTTTTCCCCAAAATGTTCAGATGAATATTAAAATAATTAGTGCAAAATTTTAAGAATCAAGTTCTATTAGTTTCCCAGTTTCCCAAAGTTCCCCATTGAAAGTCCTCCCGTTATACTTTAAATGTTCAGATGAATGTCAAAATTCTTCAAGTAAAATTTGAAGATTCTAACTCCAATAGTTTCTCAGATATACGAATTTTTCTATTCAATTCATATTGGGGCTTCAAGCCCCCCAAGATGAAAGTCCGCTTTTTCTTTCCTCCAAAATGTTCAGATGAATATTTAAGTTCTTCGTGCAAAATTTGAAGAATTTAGTTCCATTAGTTTCCTAGATAAACGAATTTTTGTATTTAATTAATATGGGAGGTGCCGCTCCCCTCATGGGTAGTCCGCCAATTTATTATCCGAAATGTTTAAATGGATGTAAAAGTTATTCGTGCAAAATTTTAAGATTCTAACTGTAATAGTTTCCAAGATAAACGAATTTTGGTACTTAATATATATGCGAGGTACCACGCCCCCTAATGCTAGTCCGCCTACTTTTTGTCCTAAATAATCATATTGACACTAAAGTGGCTCCGATAAAATTTGAGGACTTTAACTGTTATATTATCTCAAATATACGGATCTAATATTTTCTTAATATGGACGTGGTTCCCCGCCCACTTGGAATAAAAAGTAGCCAATTACCTATTCCAGACATGCAGGAATACGCTGCGAAAATTTGAAGAAAATCGGCTCAGCCGTTTAGTAGTCTTTAACGTTCAAACATACAAGCATATAAACAAACACACATTCATTTTTATATATATATATAGATTTTGGGCATTCAAGTAATTTTCTGAAGGGAACTTTTTATGGGAGCTAGGCCCGATATTTATGAAATTTGGCAAGGTTATCAAGACTTGTAAAAAACATAGTTGTGCCGCTTTTTATCGATATACATGTATATTTAACATAATTATGAGCTCAGAAGTCCTTTTCGGGGGGTTCTGCTGTATGGCGGCTAGGTGAAATAATGGACCGATTATCCACTATCAATAGGCTTCGTCCTTGGGTCAAAAAAGCATGTGTGCCAAATTTCATCCAATTATCTTGAAAATTGCGACCTGTACCTTGGGCACAAGATTTAGATGGACTGCCAGCCAGACGGACGGACATAGCTTAATTAACTCAGAAAACGGTTCTAAGCCAATTGGTATACTTTAAGGTGGGTATAGGACGAATATTTTTATATGTTACAAACATCAGCAAAAACCCAATATACCCTCCCCACTAAAGTGGTATAGGGTATAATAAAAATATAAAATTTACGGTGTAGGGCCTAAATAACACGGTGTAGCGGCAAGTGTTGATCTACTCGCAATTCACGTGTCGTGGGTGGGTACCTTGGCCTCCGTGGCGGACAATGCGTCAAGTGTACAGTATGCCATTGGCAAACACATAGGGGTGAAAGAGAAGGATGTACTCGGAGAGAGTGAAACAGGTGAGTGATCGCATAGCTAAACTACCTATTACGAAGAAAAGTCTTTCTGGAGAAAGATACTTCAGGAAATCATAGTTAGTCAAATCGGATTTGACTAACTATGTTAGGAAAAATCGGACTCTCTCACAAGATCTGAGGCCAAGAGGATCAGATCTCCGGAGAAGTTGACAACTGAGAATAAACCTAAGAAGAAAAAGAGCTCCCCGTCTTCTAATACACAGCCGAATCCAAGCCATACTTCACTCAAAGGAACCTCATGTCAGAATCCTGCGAGTAAGGGTGACAACGCCAAGCCAGATATCCCGGAGACGAACCTCTCGGCGAAATCAACCTCAAAGGTAAGGGTATCACAAAAGTAGCCCCGAAAAACGTTGATGAGGTTGGCTTCTTATCAATGTGTTAGCACCCTAAAGAACTTGGTGGAAAGTATCTCTCCACCCTGGGACAGCGCTAAGCTGGGACAGGCAAAAAAAGCGAGATTCCGGTGCTCTTAAAGTCCACTGTCAACATAAAAGGAAGGAGCAGTAAATTGGCTAATGAACGAATACTGGAAATTCTTGGTAATCGAAATGCTGGGCTGGCCGTGGAAAAATTATATGTCCTTTACAGGAAAGAAGAACCTGAGGGAACTTTATTCGTAATAGGTATCGACCAGAACTCTATGGCTAATCTTGCCAAGAATAAAGGTAGGGCTTACTTCGCCCCTAAAGCTGTCATATTCAAAATTGGGAAGGTGCCAATTAGAAGGGCTGTTACAACAAGCCTCGAAAAGGACACTAGAAAACCTAAGATCACAGCATCAGTAGCCACTACTGATAACGTGGAGGAGTCAAATCCTAAAAGCCACTAAAGAAAGTGCAGCTGCTCTTTCCAAAACTGGTAATATTGAGGAGTCAAAAGACTCCTATTCCTATGCCTGATAAGGAGACCGCGGTGCCATCAATAGAACCCACTCGGAGGTGCTTACCGACATTTTTATAAACAGTTAAAAGAAACAAAAATGTAATAAAACACTCATCCGACCCGACATGCTAACAAAGTCGGGCATACGCACGGGACAAAATCCGAGTTAAAACATAAGCTAACATCTAATTACATGCACTAAAAATTAAAAATATGCGCTTATAATATGTATTATAAAATGGGGAAATATGCACTTAAAATGTGACAAATATGCACCAAATAATATTTACTTATGAAATTTAAATAAAATTGCACTTGGTATCACAAATTTTTCTTTTATCGAATTTAAGAAAGATATTTAGAATTTAAGTTTTCGACAAAAAATATATAAGTTGGTTTTTCATGACAGAGCTACCGCTTTATGTACCAATTTAACGGACCACGATCTCGAGAATGACAATAATTATAAAGCCTAAAGAACATCTTTAAATAGTATATATTTAATTTCTGAAAGTATGAAAGCTTACTAACATTTGCGAATTAAAACAAGTAAGTATAGTCGACCATATGACACCCTACACCAATTACGAGTATATTTAAAATATGTTGAGTTTTTTTTTAATTATATTTAAACAATTCTTTTATGAAAAATTAATTTTCTGAAAGAGGGTTTTTTATATGGGTACATGGCGAGGATCAAAAATGGTCCGATCCTCATAAAATTTAGTGAATGGATGTATTTTAGTTTAAATTATATTTATTCTGAATTGTATGTTGTGGCAATGTTTTCATGTGAATTATGAACGTTAAAGGCATTTTCTGAAGGATATTTTGTATGGGGCTAGGGTGAGAGAGATGTGAGTGCCAAATTTCGTTAAGTTATCGGTTTATATGGAAACACAGATGGACAGTCTCAGAAAGAGATTCTGAGCCGATACTTTAAGGTGGGTATAGGACCAATATTTTTGGAAGTTACAACCATCAGCACATGTGCACAGAACAAAATAATACATAACTGGAATGAATTTTGTAATAAATAGTATCAATCGAAAATGATTTTTTATCCCAAACCATTTTCATTCAGAATATTAAAAGTTCATAAAATGTATGAATTTGTACATGAAAGATTTTTTTGTTATACCCTCCACCACCAGTGGTGATAGAGGGTATATATAAGTTTTTCATTCCGTGTGTAACACCAAGAAATATTCATCTGAGGACTCAACAAAGTATATATATTCTGGATCCATATGAAATTCTGAGTCGATTAAGCTGTGTCCGTCTGTCTGCCTCAAACACCCTCACGTTAAAACTAAGCAAACGAAATTAGCCAAATTCAAATGAAAATATTCACACGTAAAAAGTTATGAGTAAAACTTTCAGACTACCTCGAAAAAAATTACGTTTTTTTCCTAATTCTTCAGTAGTTTTCTCAGAAACTACTAAAGATAATTGGATGAATTTTGTCACACGTTATTTTCTTTGACCAGGGATCAAATATGTTCGAATTCAAAACAATCGATTCAAAATTTCCAATAGCCCCCATACAAAGGTACATATTCTTGGAAATAGATTTATTGTTAATAACTTCGGCAAAAATATCGGTAGCACCACGAAATTTCACACATATGTATGTATATAATATGAACGGAAATCATATTACCAACGTAGATCTGTATAGGTCCATTATTGGTCATAGCTCCCATATAAGGTCCACTTTCGAAAAATACTTAAATACAAATAACTAATCTATATATATAAAAAATAATGTATGTTTATTTGTTTGTGGGTTTGTTTGTTGGTTTGTTTGTTTGTTTGAAGTCTATAGACGGCTAAACTGCTGGACCGATTTTGAAATTTTCACAGTGCCTTCCTGTATGTCTGGAAGGAACTATAGGCTACTTTTTATTTAGAAGTGGGTGGGTCCAAAATAATAATTAAAAGTTGCATATCTCAGAAACTGCAACAGCTAGAGTCCTCAGATTTTGTATGGACAACTTTGACATCCATATGAACATATGTGGAAAAAATGGGCGGCCTATCTATAGTGGGCGTGACACCTCCCATATAATAAAATCTTAAATTAGTATATCTGAGAAAATATAACAGTTAGAGTTCTCAAATTTATCGGAGCTACTTTATTAACAGCATGAATATTTAGGACAAAAAATAGGCGGACTAGCAATAGGGGGCGAGGCACCTCCCATATGAATCTATATATATAAAAATGAAAGTGTGTTTGTATGTATGTATTTATGTTTGTTTGTTTGTTTGTGCTTTATGGACTGCTAAACGGCTGGACCGATTTTCCTGAAATTTTCAGTTTCTTCCTGTATGTCTGGAAGGAACTATAGGCTACTTTTTATGTTGAAATTTCATGTGGGCGACGTGCCTCGCCCATATTAAGAAAATATTAAATTAGTATATCAGAGATAATATAATAGTTAGAGTCTTCAAATTTTGTCGGAGCAACTTTAGTATCAATATAATTATTTAAGACAAAAAGTAGGCGGATTAGCATTAGGGGGAGTGGCACCTCACATATAAATTAAATACAAAAATTCGTTTATCTTGGAAACTATTACAATTAGAATATTAAAAATTTGCACGAGTAACTTTAATATCCATGTAAACATTTTGGGAAATAAATTGGCGGACTACCCATGAGGGGAGCAGCACCTCCCATATTAATAAAATACAAAAATTGGTTTATCTGGGAAACTAATAGAACTAAATTCTTCAAATTACGCACTAAGAACTTAAATATTCATCTGAACATTTTGGAGAAAAAAGAGCGGACTTTCGTCATGGGGGCCTTGGAGCCCCCATATAAATTAAATAGGAAAATTATTATATCTGAGAAACTATTAGAGCTAGAATCTTCAAATTTTAATTGAAGAACTTTGACATTAATGTGAACATTTAGAGAATAACGGGCGGACTTTCAATGGGGTCTTGGCCTATATGAATTAAATACGAAATCTCGTATATCCGGAAAAATATTAGATTTTTTTTTAATTTGTCATCGATTACATTAAAATCTTAATTAACGTTCGGAAAAAATGTATCTCTGGAAAACATTACAGTTAGAATCTTCAAAATTATTAAGAAGATTTTTTATTTATATTGCTTTTAGGGTAGCAAAGCACACTGGGTATAGCTAGTAACCCATAAATATTAACTGATTTACTTGTTGTCATTAATTGTGTTATTCACTATGTAATAATAACATAATATATGAGGTATACCAGAGATGTATAATGTTATGTTATTAAATTTAAGTGTTAAAAAGGGTATTTCAAAAAAATAAAAGCAATTTGTTAAAAAATAGCCAAATAAATCGCCAACTAGTCTGTAAATCGCCAAAAACTCGCCACGTCGCCAATTGAAAATTTTGGTCGCCAAAGGCAATGAAAAATCGCCACGTTTGGCGAGAAATCGCCACATCTGACAGCCCTGATCCTAATATATATTATAAATCTCTTTGTAAGTCTGTTCGTTTGTTTGTTTGTTCGTCAATCACGCCTAAACGGCTAGACCGATTTTCTTGAAATTTGGAATATAGGTAGATCTATCATTGGAGGGTGTTATAGGCTATATCGCTTTTCAAAACTTGGACTAGGAGGGCGCAAAAAGGGGGTAAATGGGTGAAAAGCGGTCAAAATTAGTACGTTTAAGCATAAACACCAATTATTGTCTTTGCTTAAGCCAAAATATATTCCATTAAGCTTTTTAAAGTATCAGAAATATGACAAAAGGGGGAAATTAGTACTTTTGTGCTTTGAAATTAGGGAAATTAGTACTTTTGTGCTTTGAGACTAATTTTTATCTGTTCTATATCAACTGCGCTTTTTATAGTATCGGAAATATGCTTATTTTGGAAGCCCACCCAATGGGAGCAAAAACCGGTAAAAAAAGGAATTCTATGTTTGCTGTATAAAATGTCCTAAAGACATCAATTCCTAATACATATTATAAATCTCTTTGTAAATCTGTTCGTTTGTTTATTTGTTCGTCAATCACGCCTAAACGGCTAGATCGATGTTTGTTGTATAAAATTTCCAAAAGACATCAAATTTTAAATTTTAACATTTTAATGGAGCAAGGGACTAACAAATATCATATTTTTGGGTTATTTATATTTAACGAATAAAAAATTATAATTATTTGTTATTTTGGTACTTTTATGAAATTTCTTAAATATACAATGATTTAAAATATTATGTTTTTGCAAAGCATCTATCCAATGGGTAAAAAGGGAATTTTGTACTTTCTTTTAATAAATGTCCTATCTGACTTTAATTTTAAATATCGCTGTATGAAATCCTAATCCTAAAAACCTAATTCCTAATATATAATATAAATCTCTTTGTAAGTCTGTTCGTTTGTTTGTTCGTCAATCACGCCTAAACGGCTGGACCGATTTTCTAAAAATTTGTAACAAAGTTAGATCTATACTTGGCGGGCGTTATAGACAAAAAGGGGGAAATGGGTGAAAACCGGCAAAATATGTATTTTTGATAGTAAGTAATGAGTTTTTGCAAAACATCATTAAAGAGGAAAAGGGAGGAAGAAAGGGGAGATACATGATTTTTTTAATAAATGATCTACAGGACTCATATTTTCAACATGAATTTCTAAAATGATACCAAATTTATTAAACAAATTACATAAATTTGGGTAATGCAATGGAGAAAAAGGGTATGGGTAGTATTTTTGGAACTGTGTTGGTACCTTTTAAAAATATTGTTCAATTTTAATGAAATTTCATTTGTAGCTTTATAACATCACAAAAAAATTTTAGCATTTTTTCAAACATGAAGAAGAAAGGGAAAGGGGAGAATACTTAAGTATAATGTTATGAAACCACTTAAAACCCCGGGCAACGCCGGGTACAAAAATCTAGTTATAGAGTAATTTTTTTAATAAAACTCATAATGATTACAGTCCCTGGAATATTTTTTAATGAATTATATTCGTTTAAAGGCCCAAATAGACTATACAAGTGGCTTATCAAACATACTTTTTTCATTCGCACACACTCTACACAAACATTGCTCGTACAAACACCGATTTTTTCACGTTTTTGTGGACTTTCAAAGATACAGATCTCAATTTTTCTTAGAAATGTAAATTTTTTGAAAAATTTTTTATTAATGAATATAAACCATACAAATGGTTTGACAAAAATTCAATATGTTTGTGTAAAAATCAAAATTTTTTAATTTTTGTACAAACAAACAGCAAGCATTTGTACAAACACGAAACACCCTCATACACTACACAACAGACTTGCACAAATGTAAAATATTGGTATGTTTGTCAAGCCGCTTGTGTAGTCTATTTGGGCCTTAAGTGTTTTTCGAAACGATGATGACCTTTTATGGGAGCTATGATTTATCTATACACGGAATATACTCATGTCGAATTTTATCCGGATATAATCATTGAATAATGAATTATGTAGTATTAAGTGATTTTAAGTGAATCTCATATTAGCCAGAATATATAAACTTTATAGGGTCGGAAAATTATATTGTGGAAATTACAAACGGAATGACAAACTTATATATGTATACAAGGGTATACAAATAAGTATGTTCCTTATTAAAGGTATAAACTAGAAATAAGACACGAATATCAACAGCCCAGCAGAAGGTTACTTTCATATAACTAAAAATATTACATTAGAACGTAAACGATATGTAATGCCGAGTATATGTATGTGTACATCTGTAAATCTCAGAAAACAACAAAAATACATACCGCCCCGAGTGATCACCAACTCGCTGGAAGACAGTTTAATGGATGACCATGATTGAGATTATCCAAATAAACCTCCATCGGAGCGAGACAGCTACCAACGCTCTGGTGGCTAAAATTAACACAGGTAAGATATATATACATAACCTTAATTCAGGAACCATGGACGAATCGTAACAAGGTTTCTGGATTAAATCACGTAAATTTCCAACTTTTCTACGCTGATACAGGGTCTCGCCCGAGAACATGTATCTTATGTCACTACAACTTACGTTTTCTCCTCTCAACAGGATTATCTACATCGGATGCAACGGTGCTGAAGCAAGGTTGTAGCAACATATACTTTGCATCTGTTTTCCTGCCTTTCGATGCTCCGATACTACCACCGACACAAAGGAAAAACAAGTCAGAGTGTTATATTCGGCTGTGCCGAATCTCATATACCCACCATCAAACCGTATGCCTTAAAAGGAATGTTCTCCTATAAACATCAGGGTGATATTACTCATCAAATTAACTGAAGAGGACTTTATATCAGAGATAGGGTTAATTATTGACCGTTTTTCATATTTTTTTTAGACCTATTTTGGTTCATATAAAACATCTTTTCATCGAATATCACATTTTCCGCTATTAAGTAATTTTTTGAAGGAGACCTTATATGGGGGTCAATTATGGACCGATCCTCATAAAATTTGGTAGGGAGATTTTGGATCATATGTTGTTGAATTTCATCATTATACTCGTATTTTTAAGACAGTAATGAGCGTTAGTCATTTTCTGAATGGGACCTTATATGGGGAATAGGGTCAATTATTGACCGATCAACATAAAATTTTGTAGAGAGGTTTTGGATCATAAGAGGCTTACTTATGTAAAATTTCATAGTTATACTAGTATTTTTAAGCCAGTAATGAGCGTTAAACTAATTTTTTGAAGAGGACCTTGTATGGGGGGTAGGGTCAACTATGGACCGATCCACATAAAACTTGACAGAGAGATTTTGGCTTCATTGAAACTTATGTGTGTCGAATTTCAACGCTATACTCGTATTTTTAAGCCAGTAATGAGCGTTAAAGTCATTTTCTGAGGGGACCTTAAATGTGGGGTAGGGTCAATTATGGCCCGATCCTCATAAAATTTGGTAGAGAGATTTTGGATCATATGAAATTTATTTATGTTGAAGTTCTTCTTTATACTCTTATTTTTAAGCTTCTAATGAGCGTTAAAGTCATTTTCTGAAGGAAACCTTATATGGGGGGTAGGGTCAATTATGGACCGATAAACATAAAATGGGGGGTAGGGTCAACTATGGACCGATCTACATAAAACTTGATAGAGAGATTTTGGCTTCATTGATTTTTTGTGTGTCGAATTTCATCACTATACTCGTAATTTTAAGCTTTAAAGGGAAGGGAGCTCGAGGTAGGTAACCTGACGATCACAAAACCATTCGACGCAAAAAAAGCTGAATTAAAAATATGGGTGAGAAAATCCCATGGGTGAGAAAATCTACAAAGATCCCATGGGGTGACCCTGATGAGAACAAGAGCATGTGGAGAGGACAGCGAGCACTTTCTCTGTCAGGTATAGATGCAAGCATATTGGAAGTGATATTATTCCAGAAATAACATTCCTGACTAATACTGGCTGAAAAATTCTTATGAATTACGTCTAGGAAATTGGAAAATTCTTAGGAATTACGTCCAGGAAATTGAGTTTCTGAACATTGAAAAATAATACACTCAGTGATTTTTTTTCCTGAAAAGGAGCGCACAACACGATTTTTTGAGTGAAAACGTAAAAGTCACTTTTATTTCCCACCAAAAATCGATTTTTTGAGTGAAAACATAAAAGTCCATTTATTTTGGAAACTAGAAGAGATAGAACCAAAACAATGATAATCTGTGATCACTTTTATATCCCACCAAAGATCGATTTTTTGAGTGAAAACATAAAAGTCCATTTATCTTGGAAACTAGAAGAGATAGAGCAAAAACAATGATAATTTGTGATCACATTTATTTCCCACCAAAAATCAATTTTTTGAGTGAAAACATAAAAGTCCAATTATCTTGGAAACTAGAAGGGATAGAAACAAAACAATGAAAATCTTTGATCACTTTTATACCAAAAATCGAGTTTTTGAGTCGAAACATAAAAGTCCATTTATCTTGGAAAGTATAAGAGATAGAGCCAAAACAATGATAATCTGTGTCACTTTTATTTTTTGAAACTAGAAGAGATGGAGCCAAAACAATTATTTTTTCTATCCCATCAAAAATCGGAGCCAAAACAATTATTTCCCACCAAAAATCGATTTATTGAGCGAAAACTAAAAGTCCATTTATCTTGGAAACTAAAAGAGATAGAGGCAAAACAATGATAATCTGTGTCACTTTTATTTTTTGAAACTAGAAGAGATGGAGCCAAAACAATTATTTCCCACCAAAAATCGATTTATTGAGTGAAAACATAAAAGTCCATTTATCTTGGAAACTAGAAGAGATAGAGCCAAAACAATGATAATCTGTGATCAAAAATCAATTTTTTGAGTGAAAACATAAAAGTCCATTTTGCTTGGAAACCAGAAAAGATAGAGCCAAAACAATGATAATCTGTGATCTTGGAAACTAGAAGAGATAGAGCCAAAACAATGATAATCTGTGGTCACTATTATTTCCCACCAAAAATCGATTTTTTGAGTGAAAACATAAAAGTCCATTTATCTTGGAAACTAGAAGAGATAGAGCCTAAACAATGATAATCTGTGATCACTTTTTTACCAAAAATCGATTTTTTGAGTGAAAACATAAAAGTCCATTTATCTTGGAAACTAGAAGAGATAGAGACAAAACAATGATAATCTGTGATCACTTTTATTTCCCACCAAAAATCGATTTTTTGAGTGAAAACATAAAAGTCCATTTATCTTGGAAACAAGAAGAGATAGGGCCAAAACAATGATAATCTGTGATCACTTTTATTTTCACCAAAAATCGACTTGGAAAATAAAAGACATAGAGCCAAAACAATCATTTCCCACCAAAAATCTATTTATTGAGTGAAAACAAAATGTCCATTTATCTTGGAAACTAAAAGAGATAGAGCCAAAACAATGATAATCTGTGTCACTTTTATTTTTTTAAACTAGAATAGATGGAGCCAAAACAATTATTTCCCACCAAAAATGGATTTATTGAGTGAAAACGTAAAAGTTCATTTATCTTGGAAACCAGAAGAGATAGAGCCTAAACAATGATAATCTGTGATCACTTTTATTTCCCATCAAAAATCGATTTTATGAGTGAAAACATAAAAGTCCATTTATCTTGGAAACTAGAAGAGATAGAGACAAAAGAATGATAATCTGTAATCACTTTTATTTCCCAACCAAAAATCGATTATTTGGGTGAAAACATAAAAGTCCATTTATCTTGGAAACAAGAAGAGATAGAGCCAAAACAATGCTAATCTGTGATCAAAAATCAATTTTTTGAGTGAAAAAGTAAAAGTCCATAAAAGTGATAGAGCCAAAACAATGATAATCTGTGTCACTTTTATTTTTTGAAACTAGAAGAGATGGAGCCAAAACAATTATTTCCCACCAAAAATCGATATATTGAGTGAAAACTAAAAGTCCATTTTGCTTGGAAACTAGAAGAGATAAAGCCAAAACAATGATAATCTGTGATCACTTTTATTTCCACCAAAAATCGACTTTTCTATCCCATCAAAAATCGGTTTTTTGAGTGAAAACATAAAAGTCCATTTATCTTGGAAACTATAAGAGGTACAGCCGAAAGAATGATAATCTGTGATCACTTTTATTTCCCACCAAAAATCGATTTTTTGAGTGAAAACATAAAAGTCCATTTTACTTGGAAACTAGAAGAGATAGAGCGAAAACAATGATAATCTGTGATCATTATCTTTCCCACCAAAAATCGATTTCTTGAGTGGAAACATAAAAGTCCATTTATCTTGGAAACTAGAAGAGAGCCAAAACAATGATAATCTGTGTCACTTTTTTTTTGAAACTAGAAGAGATAGAGCCAAAACAATGATAATCTGTGATCACTTTTATTTCCCACCAAAAATCGATTTTATGAGTGAAAACATAGAAGTCCATTTATCTTGGAAACTAGAAGAGATAGAGACAAAACAATGATAATCTGTGATCACTTTTATTTCCCACCAAAAATATATTTTTAAGTGAAAACATAAAAGTCCATTTATCTTGGAAACAAGAAGAGATAGAGCCGAAACAATGATAATCTGTGATCACTTTTTTTTACCAAAAATAGATTCTTTGAGTGAAAACATAAAAGTCCATTTATCTTGGAAACTAGAAGAGATAGAGCCAAAACAATAATAATCTGTGATCAAAAATCAATTTTTTGAGTGAAAACATAAAAGTCCATTTTTCTTGGAAACTAGAAAAGATAGAGCCAAAACAATGATAACCTGTGATCACTATTTTCCCCACCAAAAATCGATTTCTTGAGTGGAAACATAAAAGTCCATTTATCTTGGAAAGTAGAAGAGATAGAGACAAAACAATGATAATCTGTAATCACTTTTATTTCCCACCAAAAATCGATTTTATAAGTGAAAACATAAAAGTCCATTTATTTTGGAAACTAGAAGAGATAGAGACAAAACAATGATAATCTGTGATCACTTCTATGTGAGTGAAAACATAAAAGTCCATTTATCTTGGAAACAAGAAGAGATAGAGCCAAAACAATGCTGGTCACCTTACCGTGTTTTGACGTATTTTTCGTGTGTCTCGCAAAATTTCTAAAAAAATATTAAAATTTCATTGTTTAATCTTGTGTATTATTTATATACGTGTCTCAATTGTCATATTTATTCATTCGTCTTTTATGTAAAGTTCGAGTTTTCTCCGAGTTATTGTTCATTTGTTTATTTTAAATAAATAAATAATCAATATTGATATCTGTTGTTCACATCGTCTTCATTTATACATTTATACATACATACATATTGAGCTTTTCTTCTTTAACAATTATGGAATGTTCTAACGAAAATTGTGAAATTTCTAGCAATGACCGTATGGTATCCTGTTGGCTATGTGATGGGTGCTACCTAGGGTTGCCAGCCTGGCTGGACTTGGCTGGATTGTCCAGCTTTTTTAATGCTTGTCCAGTTTCAAGCTAAAATTTAATTTGTCCAGCTAAATAGAATTTTTTTAGTACACTGCAATAACTTGGGCAATAATTTTTATGTTATCTTTGTCAAATCATGTTAGCCAACACTGTTTGTACATTTGTTATACAACTAAGTTATGATTTCCCTCTTCTATCATCACTGACAACATGTCTCAACACTTGAACAGCTGATGTAATAAATATGATTGCGAGCGATAGTCAATTTCTTTACGTACAGCTTACGTTTATTACGTTTACGATTTTTATACCCTACACCACTATAGTGGGGAGGGTATTATACGTTTGTGCTGATGTTTGTAACACACAAAAATATTGGTCCTACACCCACTTTAAAGTATACCGATCGACTCAGAATCACTTTTTGAGTCGATTAAGACATGTCCGTCCGTCCGTCTGTCCGGCTGGCTGTCCATGTAAACCTTGTGCGCAAGGTACAGGCCGCAATTTTCAAAGTAATTTGATGAAATTTGGACCAAACATGTTTTTTGGCACAGGGACGAAGACTATTAAAATTGGTTGAAAGCGGTCCATTATTTCACCTAGCCCCCATACAACCGTACCTCCCGATTTGGGATTTTTATGCCATTATTACGTCAAATATACTAGTATCTCTCTAAAAATTGGCATAAATATGTTTTATATAAGTATAAATGACACTGCAAATTTTCGTAATGATCGGCCCTTATTTGACCCTAGCCCCCATACAAACCCCTTTTCAAAAAATGTCTTAAACGTCTAAAATTACTTGTAACCATTTGTATCGCAATGAAACTCAACATAACTAACTGTTATTTACAAAATATATCCTTTTCCCAAATTGAATGAGTATCGGCCCATGTTTGACCTATACTCCTATATAATTATATATTTATATCAAAAATGGCGCTTTTTCAAATCTTTTGCTCTTAAAAACTAAGTTAACGAAGTGATCGGGGAAAACTAAAAATATATTCGTACTCTATGGACTAAAACGGAATTGTTATATGAGAACCCCTGCATTTTTTTGGTGTATCACTGTGAAATTATTTACACAAAACCAAAATTAACATTTTCTCTGTATTTTTTTATGTCCAGCTTTTTTTGTTTTGTCCAGCTTTTTTAAAAACCCAATGTCCAGCTTTTTGCGAATCGGAATCTGGCAACCCTAGTGCTACCACTTAAAGTGTAGTGGCCTAAAAGCTCGAGATGCCGATGCTCTTGCAGATCCCCAAAAATCCCTGCACTGAACTTGTAAATGTTGAATTTTATAACCTTTTTAAAAATTCTAAGGATGAATTTGACAAGATTTATAAGGAATTTATTTCATTGCAAGCTAAATTCGTTAAATTTGGTGAATTATTTACCAAATATCCAAATTTGGAAAAATTTTCATCATCCGTAAATATTCTATCTCCTAAACGGAAGAAGACGAACTCTGGAGATGTAGTACCGCATATTACCTACCCGCATTCTTCTGGATTAACATCCTCGTCCGATATTAATATGGATCTTCCCCCAGGAAATATAAACCTGAATTTGAATCCTTCTTTCCCTGTTGAGGAAAATGTTCTTCGATCAGAAAATCATCCCCGTTCCCCTATGGAATTCACAACTATGAACGCGTTAGCTCTTGACACAGGAACAGCATGTATACCTGCTATTTCCGAAAATGTATCAGTTATTCAACCAACTCGAGCTTCTGACAGCATTCAGCCTCTTAGAGTTGTTCTACCTAAGAAGACTATTTTCATTTCACGTTTTGCTTTCGATACTTCAACAGACGATATTGAATATTATATCAAAACTAAATTAAATCGTGAAGTCGATATTATAATCCATAAATTCAAATATTCGCAGCCGAGAACTATTGCATCATTTAAGGTAATGGTGCCTTCTGAAATATTTGACCACTTAATTAATCCTAATTTCTGGCCTGAGAATGCATTGATTCGCGAATATGTCTACAGAGACAACCAAAGACCGTCTAACACAGCTCAATTGCCTTCCCGCTACACTATTCTTTCAAAAAACTGATAAACAACCGTGATAGTCAATTAAATTTAATATATCAAAATGTCAATGGTATTAAATCCAAACTCTGTAACTTATATATTGATAGCTTTGATTTAAATCATCAGATTCTTATATTTTCCGAAACCTGGCTCAATAGTAATATTTTAAATTCTGAAATTCTCTGCAATAAATATATAATTTTTCGACGTGATAGAGTTACGAATACTACTGGTGGTGGTGTTTTGATTGCTGTATCTAAATGTTTGGAAACCGTTGAAGTTGATACCATACATTTAAACAACATTGAGTTTATTGCTGTAAAAATAAAATTAAACCGTAGGCATATTTTCATCACTTGCTCATATATTGCTCCAAACTCTGAACAAACAACTTATCATCAACACTTCTCTGCAATAAAATCTGTAGTTCATTTAATTAACCCTGAAGACTTGGTACTCGTGTTTGGTGATTTTAATTTACCATATTTATCATGGAAATTTCTACCTGATTCGTCATGTTATTCTCCAATAAACATGAACAGCTTTAACGAAGAATTCTTAAACAATATGTCGGATTTATGCCTATTTCAAATAAATGGAGTATTAAATAACTCTAATAAACTGCTTGATTTGGTATTCGTAAATGAACCAAAAGATTGTTCCCTGATCCGTCACCTCGGCTATGTTAAATTTTTAAAACGATCCTATTTCTTCATTTGAGTTCCGATTTAAAAAATATAAATATAAAATAGCAGTAAATTATCTCTTATAGTTTAGGAGATATTCGCATTTGAAAATTAAAATTTTGTCTATTTTTCAAAACTGTATATAATTTTTGAAAATTAAAAAATTCGCGGAATACTTTTTAAAAAAAAAATTAAAAAATGTTTTTTATTCAGTTTTTGCGAAGATACAAATTTTTCAAATTGCTATAAAAATTTCATTTATGAATATTTTTTGATGAAATTTTACAGTTAGGTAGATTTTTTTACTCAAAATCTAAAATTAAATAAAAATTTCGAATTTTCTTATTAGAAATCCCGGAATTCCCAAAAAAGTTTTAAAAAATCCCAAAAATGGGATTTTTTGTTTTTTTGCCTATTATATCCATACCAGGGGCGGGGTTATCGAAACCCGTTACAAAATGATTAAGAACATATTGGGTCATATAAAACAGGTCACTATAATTTGATATCGACTATGCGATTTGAGAATTTTTGCTCAAAATTGAATTTTCCATAAAAATAGGGTTTTTTTGGATGGACCTGGTCCCCTCGGTATCAAAAAATTTTAGGTTTTGTGTCATTTATCGTATTTTATGTAAAGTCAGCTTTCCAAAAAGTATAAATTCTATATACATCTTCTTAGAAACTTTTTAGGTAACTTAAAAAGAAAAAGATACTTTTTTCCCCAAAAAAAAAAATGGCAAAAATCGCCTTTTTTAATTTTTTAAATTAAAATGCCTATAACTTTGGACCCAGTCATGATTTTTACATAATTCTTTCACTGCTTGATATATAAACTTGTTGTTAAGCGAATAAAAAAAATGGCGAAAATCGGAAATATTTGGATCCGCTATTATCAAAAAACTAAAGTAAGGACGGTAAAAATTTTAAAATTTCAATTTTCAAATGCGAATATCTCCTATACTATAAGAGATAATTTACTGCTACGACGACATTTTTTATAGTGCTCGATGACTCAAATGAAGAAATAGGATCGTTTTAAACATTTAACATAGCCGAGGTGTCCTAATTTGAGGACCCCCCGCCGGGCCCCTGGTTGGCCTATAAGGTCCAAATTCAAAACCTAAACTCGACAACACCTCCTCTTTGTGCATACCAAATTTCATTAAAATCGGATTAACCGTTTAGAAGTTACCGAATTATTTCCCCCTGTGCGACATAAAAGAATACTGTTTTAAGAAGACTAATTACAATGATTTAAACTTCTATTTATCCAATACAAACTGGCTGGAAATTTTATCGTTATCCAGTGGGACTCCGGCGGCAATTGACTCGACTATTAATTCCTTTTATGAGACCGTGTTTATTTACATCAATGATTGCGTTCCTAAATTTGCGCATGTTAATAAATCTGACCCTCCTTGGAATTCAAAATCGCTATCGAGACTAAAAAATCTGAAAAATAAGTTTTATAAGAAATACAAACAATCTGGAATGCTGATTGATTACTCCAAATATTCCTTATATCGGGCTAAATATAATTTACTCAACCTTGACCTTTACAAGAATTATTTAAATATTATGAAATTAAATTTCAAACGTGATCCGAAAATATTTTATAAATTTGTTAATTCAAAAAGAAGTTCCGATGGATTTCCAACCTCAATGAAGTACCATTCAATCGAATCTTCCGATCATGCTGAAATAAGTAATTTGTTTGCTGATTTTTTTTGCTTCGAATTACTCTACAGCTGAATATGATATATCAAAAACCTATCCATATTCTATCCAAGAACATCAACCAATTTCATTTCCTTTTGTGACAAAACAATGATAATCTGTGATCACTATTATTTCCCACCAAAAATCGATTTTTTGAGTGAAAACATAAAAGTCCATTTATCTTGGAAACAAGAAGAGATAGAGCCAAAACAATGATAATCTGTGATAACTTTTTTACCAAAAATCGATTTTTTGAGTGACAACATAAAAGTCCATTTATCTTGGAAAACAAATATAATCTGTGATCACTTTTCTATCCCATCAATAATCGGTTTTTTGAGTGAAAACATAAAAGTCCAGGTATCTTGGAAACTAGAAGAGATAGAGACAAAACAATGATAATCTGTGATCACTATTATTTCCTACCAAAAATCGATTTTTAAGTGAAAAGATAAAAGTCCATTTATCTTGGAAACAAGAAGAGATATAGCCAAAACAATGATAATCTGTGATCACTTTTTTACCAAAAATCGATTTTGGAGTGAAAACATAAAAGACCATTTATCTTGGAAACTAGAAGAGATAGAGCCAAAACAATGATAATCTGTGGTCACTATTATTTCCCACCAAAAATCGATTTTTGAGTGAAAACATAAAAGTCCATTTATCTTGGAAACTAGAAGAGATAGAGACAAATCAATGACAACCTGTGATCACTTTTATTTCCCACCAAAAATCGATTTTTTGAGTGAAAACAAAAGTCCATTTATCCTGAAAACTGGAAGAGATGGAGACAAAACAATGATAATCTGTGATCACTTTTATTTTTTGAGTGAAAACAAAAGTCCATTTATCTTGAAAACTAGAAGAGATGGAGACAAAACAATGATAATCTGTGATCACTTTTATTTCCCACCAACAATCGACATTGGAGTGAAAACATAAAAGTCCATTTATCTTGGAAACAAGAAGAGATAGAGCCAAAACAATGATAATCTGTGATAACTTTTTTACCAAAAATCGATTTTTTGAGTGAAAATATAAAAGTCCATTTATCCTGGAAACAAGAAGAGCTAGAGCCAAAACAATGATAACCTGTGATCACTATTTTCCCCACCAAAAATCGATTTTTTGAGTGAAAACATAAAAGTCCAGTTATCTTGGAAACTAGAAGAGATAGAGCCAAAACAATGATAATCTGTGGTCACGATTATTTCCCACCAAAAATCGATTTTTGAGTGAAAACATAAAAGTCCATTTTTCTTGGAAACTAGAAGAGATAGAGACAAATCAATGATAATCTGTGATCGCTTTTATTTCCCACCAAAAATCGATTTTTTGAGTGAAAACAAAAGTGCATTTATCTTGAAAACTAGAAGAGATAGAGACAAAACAAATAATCTGTGATCACTTTTCTATCCCACCAAAAATCGATTTTGGAGTAAATCATAAAAGACCATTTATCTTGGAAATTAGAAGAGATAGAGCCAAAACAATGATAATCTGTGATAACTTTTTTACCAAAAATCGATTTTTTGAGTGAAAATATAAAAGTCCATTTATCCTGGAAACAAGAAGAGCTAGAGCCAAAACAATGATAACCTGTGATCACTATTTTCCCCACCAAAAATCGATTTTTTGAGTGAAAACATAAAAGTCCAGTTATCTTGGAAACTAGAAGAGATAGAGCCAAAACAATGATAATCTGTGGTCACTATTATTTCCCACCAAAAATCAATTTTTGAGTGAAAACATAAAAGTCAATTTTTCTTGGAAACTAGAAGAGATAGAGACAAATCAATGATAATCTGTGATCGCTTTTATTTCCCACCAAAAATCGATTTTTTGAGTGAAAACAAAAGTGCATTTATCTTGAAAACTAGAAGAGATAGAGACAAAACAAATAATCTGTGATCACTTTTCTATCCCACCAAAAATCGATTTTGGAGTAAATCATAAAAGACCATTTATCTTGGAAATTAGAAGAGATAGAGACAAAACAATGATAATCTGTGATCAAAAATCAATTTTTTGAGTGAAAACATAAAAGTCCATTTTTCTTGGAAACTAGAAAAGATAGAGCCAAAACAATGATAACCTGTGATCACTATTTTCCCCACCAAAAATCGATTTCCTGAGTGGAAACATAAAAGTCCATTTATCTTGGAAACTAGGAGAGATAGAGATAAAAGTCCATTTATCTTGGAAACAAGAAGAGATAGAGTCAAAACAATGATAATCTTTGATAACTTTTTTACTAAAAATCGATTTTTTGAGTGAAAACATAAAAGTCCATTTATCTTGGAAACAAGAAGAGATAGAGCCAAAACAATGATAACCTGTGATCACTATTTTCCCCACCAAAAATCGATTTTTTGAGTGAAAACATAAAAGTCCATTTATCTTGGAAAACAAATATAATCTGTCATCAATTTTCTATCCCATCAAAAATCGGTTTCTTGAGTGAAAACATAAAAGTCCAATTATCTTGGAAACTAGAAGAGATAGAGACAAAACAATGATAATCTGTGATCACTATTATTTCCCACCAAAAATCGATTTTGGAGTAAAACATAAAAGTCCATTTATCTTGGAAACTAGAAGAGATAGAGACAAAACAATTAAAATCTGTGATCACTTTTATTTCCCAACAAAAATCGATTTTATGAGTGAAAACATAAAAGTCCAGTTATCTTGGAAACTAGAAGAGATAGAGACAAAACGGTGATAATCTGTGATCACTATTATTTCCTACCAAAAATCAATTTTTAAGTGAAAACATAAAAGTCCATTTATCTTGGAAACAAGAAGAGATAGAGCCAAAACAATGATAACCTGTGATCACTATTTTCCCCACCAAAAATCGATTTTTTGAGTGAAAACATAAAAGTCCATTTATCTTGGAAAACAAATATAATCTGTCATCAATTTTCTATCCCATCAAAAATCGGTTTGTTGAGTGAAAACATAAAAGTCCAGTTATCTTGGAAACTAGAAGAGATAAAGACAAAACAATGATAATGTGTGATCACTATTATTTCCTACCAAAAATCGATTTTTAAGTGAAAACATAAAAGTCCATTTATCTTGGAAACTAGAAGAGACAGAGACAAAACAATGATAATCTGTGATCACTATTATTTCCCACCAAAAATCGATTTTGGAGTAAAACATAAAAGTCCATTTATCTTGGAAACTAGAAGAGATAGAGACAAAACAATTATAATCTGTGATCACTTTTATTTCCCAACAAAAATCGATTTTATGAGTGAAAACATAAAAGTCCAGTTATCTTGGAAACTAGAAGAGATAGAGACAAAACAGTGATAATCTGTGATCACTATTATTTCCTACCAAAAATCGATTTTTAAGTGAAAACATAAAAGTCCATTTATCTTGGAAACGAGAAGAGATAGAGACAAAACAATTATAATCTGTGATCACTTTTTTACCAAAAATCGATTTTATGAGTGAAAACATAAAAGTCCATTAATCTTGGAAACTAGAAGAGATAGAGACAAATCAATGATAATGTGTGATCACTTTTATTTCCCACCAAAAATCGATTTTTTGAGTGAAAACAAAAGTCTATTTATCTTGGAAACTAGAAGAGATAGAGACAAAACAATGATAATCTGTGATCACTTTTAATTCCCACCAAAAATCGATTTTATGAGTGAAAACATAAAAGTCCATTTATCTTGGAAACTAGAAGAGATAGAGACAATTCAATGATAATGTGTGATCACTTTTATTTCCCACCAAAAATCGATTTTTTGAGTGAAAACAAATGTCTATTTATTTTGGAAACTAGAAGAGATAGAGACAAAACAATGATAATCTCTGATCACTATTATTTCCCACCAAAAATCGATTTACAAGTGAAAACATAAAAGTCCATTTATCTTGGAAACAAAAAGAGATAGAGCCGAAGCAATGATAATCTGTGATCACTTTTTTTACAAAAATCGATTTCGAGATAGAGCCAAAACAATGATAACCTGTGATCACTATTTTCCCCACCAAAAATCGATTTTTTGAGTGAAAACATAAAAGTCCATTTATCTTGGAAAACAAATATAATCTGTGATCAATTTTCTATCCCATCAAAAATCGGTTTGTTGAGTGAAAACATAAAAGTCCAGTTATCTTGGAAACTAGAAGAGATAGAGACAAAACAATGATAATCTGTGATCACTATTATTTCCTACCAAAAATCGATTTTTAAGTGAAAACATAAAAGTCCATTTATCTTGGAAACAAGAAGAGATAGAGCCAAAACAATGATAATCTGTGATCACTTTTTTACCAAAAATCTATTTAATGAGTGAAATATAAAAGTCCATTTATTTTGGAAATTAGAAGAGATAGAGACAAATCAATGATAATGTGTGATCACTTTTATTTCCCACCAAAAACCGATTTTTTGAGTGAAAACAAAAGTCCATTTATCTTGGAAACTAGAATAGATAGAGACAAAACAATGATAATCTGTGATCACTTTTAATTCCCACCAAAAATCGATATTGGAGTGAAAACATAAAAGTCCATTTATCTTGGAAACTAGAAGAGACAGAGACAAAACAATGATAATCTGTGATCACTATTATTTCCCACCAAAAATCGATTTTGGAGTAAAACATAAAAGTCCATTTATCTTGGAAACTAGAAGAGATAGAGAAAAAACAATGATAATCTTTGATAACTTTTTTAGCAAAAATCGATTTTTTGAGTGAAAACATAAAAGTCCATTTATCTTGGAAAACAAATATAATCTGTGATCACTTTTCTATCCCAACAAAAATCGATTTTATGAGTGAAAACATAAAAGTCCAGGTATCTTGGAAACTAGAAGAGATAGAGACAAAACAATGATAATCTGTGATCACTATTATTTCCTACCAAAAATCCATTTTTAAGTGAAAAGATAAAAGTCCATTTATCTTGGAAACAAGAAGAGATATAGCCAAAACAATGATAATCTGTGATCACTTTTTTACCAAAAATCGATTTTTTGAGTGAAAACATAAAAGACCATTTATCTTGGAAACTAGAAGAGATAGAGCCAAAACAATGATAATCTGTGGTCACTATTATTTCCCACCAAAAATCGATTTTTTGAGTGAAAACAAAAGTCCATTTATCTTGAAAACTAGAAGAGATGGAGACAAAACAATGATAATCTGTGATCACTTTTATTTTTTGAGTGAAAACAAAAGTCCATTTATCTTGAAAACTAGAAGAGATGGAGACAAAACAATGATATTCTGTGATTACTTTTATTTCTCACCAACAATCGACATTGGAGTGAAAACATAAAATTATTTCTGTGATCACTATTTTTATGTTTTCACTCAAAAAATCGATTTTTGGTAAAAAAGTGATCACAGATTATCATTGTTTTGGCTATATCTCTTCTTGTTTCCAAGATAAATGGACTTTTATGTTTTCACTTAAAAATGGATTTTTGGTAGGAAATAATAGTGATCACAGATTATCATTGTTTTGTCTCTATCTCTTCTAGTTTCCAAGATACCTGGACTTTTATGATCACTATTTTCCCCACCAAAAAACGATTTTTTGAGTGAAAACATAAAAGTTCATTTATCTTGGAAAACAAATATAATCTGTCATCAATTTTCTATCCCATCAAAAATCGGTTTGTTGAGTGAAAACATAAAAGTCCAGTTATCTTGGAAACGAGAAGAGATAGAGACAAAACAATGATAATCTGTGATCACTATTATTTCCTACCAAAAATCGATTTTTAAGTGAAAAAATAAAAGTCCATTTATCTTGGAAACAAGAAGAGATAGAGCCAAAACAATGATAATCTGTGATCACTTTTTTACCAAAAATCAATTTTATGAGTGAAAACATAAAAGTCCATTTATCTTGGAAACTAGAAGAGATAGAGACAAATCAATGATAATGTGTAATCACTTTTATTTCCCACCAAAAACCGATTTTTTGAGTGAAAACAAAAGTCCATTTATCTTGGAAACTAGAATAGATAGACACAAAACAATGATAATATGTGATCACTTTTAATTCCCACCAAAAATCGATTTTTAAGTGAAAACATAAAAGTCCATTTATCTTGGAAACAAGAAGAGATAGAGCCAAAACAATGATAATCTGTGATCACTTTTTTACCAAAAATCTATTTAATGAGTGAAATATAAAAGTCCATTTATTTTGGAAATTAGAAGAGATAGAGACAAATCAATGATAATGTGTGATCACTTTTATTTCCCACCAAAAACCGATTTTTTGAGTGAAAACAAAAGTCCATTTATCTTGGAAACTAGAATAGATAGAGACAAAACAATGATAATCTGTGATCACTTTTAATTCCCACCAAAAATCGATATTGGAGTGAAAACATAAAAGTCCATTTATCTTGGAAACTAGAAGAGACAGAGACAAAACAATGATAATCTGTGATCACTATTATTTCCCATCAAAAATCGATTTTGGAGTAAAACATAAAAGTACATTTATCTTGGAAACTAGAAGAGATAGAGACAAAACAATTATAATCTGTGATCACTTTTATTTCCCAACAAAAATCGATTTTATGAGTGAAAACATAAAAGTCCAGTTATCTTGGAAACTAGAAGAGATAGAGACAAAACAATGATAATCTGTGATCACTATTATTTCCTACTAAAAATCAATTTTTAAGTGAAAACATAAAAGTCCATTTATCTTGGAAACAAGAAGAGATAGAGCCAAAACAATCGATTTTATTAGTGAAAACATAAAAGTCCATTTCTCTTGGAAACTAGAAGAGATAGAGACAAATCAATGATAATGTGTGATCACTTTTATTTCCCACCAAAAATCGATTTTTTGAGTGAAAACAAAAGTCCATTTATCTTGGAAACTAGAAGAGATAGAGCAAAACAAAGATAATCTGTGATCACTATTATTTCCTACCAAAAATCAATTTTTAAGTGAAAACATAAAAGTCCATTTATCTTGGAAACAAGAAGAGATAGAGCCAAAACAATGATAATCTGTGATCACTTTTTTACCAAAAATCGATTTTATTAGTGAAAACATAAAAGTCCATTTCTCTTGGAAACTAGAAGAGATAGAGACAAAACAATGATAATCTGTGATCACTATTATTTCCTACCAAAAATCAATTTTTAAGTGAAAACATAAAAGTCCATTTATCTTGGAAACAAGAAGAGATAGAGCCAAAACAATGATAATCTGTGATCACTTTTTTACCAAAAATCGATTTTATTAGTGAAAACATAAAAGTCCATTTCTCTTGGAAACTAGAAGAGATAGAGACAAATCAATGATAATGTGTGATCACTTTTAATTCCCACCAAAAATCGATATTGGAGTGAAAACATAAAAGTCCATATATCTTGGAAACTAAAAGAGATAGAGCAAAACAAAGATAATCTGTGATCACTATTATTTACCACCAAAAATCGATTTTGGAGTAAAACATAAAATTCCATTTATCTTGGAAACTAGAAGAGATAGAAACAAAACAATGATAATCTGTGATCACTATTATTTCCCACCAAAAATCGATTTATAAGTAAAAACATAAAAGTCCATTTATCTTGGAAACAAGAAGAGATAGAGCCGAAGCAATGATAATCTGAGATCACTTTTTTTACAAAAATCGATTTTTTGAGTGAAAACATAAAAGTCCATTAATCTTGGAAATTAGAAGAGACAGAGACAAAACAATGATAATCTGTGATCAAAAATCAATTTTTTGAGTGAAAACATAAAAGTCCATTTTTCTTGGAAACTAGAAAAGATAGAGCCAAAACAATGATAACCTGTGACCACTATTTTCTCCACCAAAAATCGATTTCCTGAGTGGAAACATAAAAGTCCATTTATCTTGGAAACTAGAAGAGATAGAGATAAAAGTCCATTTATCTTGGAAACAAGAAGAGATAGGGCCAAAACAATGATAATCTGTGACAACTTTTTTACAAAAAATCGATTTTTTGAGTGAAAACATAAAAGTCCATTTATCTTGGAAACTAGAAGAGATAGAGACAAAACAATGATAATCTGTGATCACTTTTTTACCAAAAATCGATTTTTTGAGTGAAAACATAAAAGTCCATTTATCTTGGAAACAAGAAGAGATAGAGACAAAACAATAATAATAATCTGTGATCACTATTATTTCCCACCAAAAATCGATTTTTGAGTGAAAACATAAAAGTCCATTTATCTTGGAAACTAGAAGAGATAGAAGCAACACAATGATAGGCTGTGATCACTATTATTTCCCACCAAAAATCGATTTTTAAGTGAAAACATAAAAGTCTATTTATCGTGGAAACAAAAAGTGATAGAGCCAAAACAATGATAATCTGTGATCACTTTTTTACCAAAAATCGATTTTTTGAGTGAAAACATAAAAGTCCATTTATCTTGGAAACTAGAAGAGATAGAGACAAAACAATGATAATCTGTGATCACTTTTATTTCCCACCAAAAATCAATTTTTTGAGTGAAAACATAAAAGTCTTGGACACTAGAAGAGACAGAGACAAAACAATGACAATTTGTGAACACATTTATTTCCCACTCGATTTTTTGAGTGAAAACATAACAGTCCATTTATCTTGGAAAGTAAAAGAGATAGAGCCAAAACAAATATAATCTGTGGTCACTATTATTTCCCACCAAAGATCGGTTTTTGGAGTGAAAACATAAAAGTCCATTTATCTTGGAAACAAGAAGAGATAGAGCCAAAGCAATGATAATCTGAGATCAAAAATAAAACATAAAAGTCCATTTATCTTGGAAACTAGAGGAGATAGAGACAAAGCAATGATAATCTGTAATCACTTTTATTTCCCAACAAATATCGATTTTTTGAGTGAAAACATAAAAGAAAATTTATCGTGGAAACTAGAAGAGATAGAGCCAAAACAATGATAACCTGTGATCACATTTATTTCCCACTCGATTTTTTGAGTGAAAACATAACAGTCCATTTGTCTTGGAAAGTAAAAGAGATAGAGCCAAAACAAATATAATCTGTGATCACTATTATTTCCCACCAAACATCGGTTTTTTGAGTGAAAACATAAAAGTCCATTTATCTTGAAAATTAGAAGAGATAGAGCGAAAACAATGATAATCTGTGATAAAAAATCAATTTTTTCAGTGAAAACATAAAAGTCCATTTTTCTAGAAAAGATAGAGCCAAACAATGATATCCTGTGATCACTATTTTCCCACCACTTTTGTTTCCCACCAAAAAACGATTTTATGAGTGAAAACATAAAAGTCCATTTATCTTGGAAACAAGAAGAGATAGAGCCAAAACAATGATAATCTGTGATCACTTTTTTACCAAAAATCGAATTGGAAAATAAAAGAGATAGAACCAAAACAAATATAATCTGTGATTACTTTTATTTCTCACCAAAAATAGATTTTTTGAGTGAAAACATAAAAGTCCATTTATCTTGGAAACTAAAAGAGATAGATCCAAAACAAATATAATCTGTGATCACTTTTATTTCCCACCAAAAATCGATTTTTTGAGTGAAAACATAAAAGTCCATTTATCTTGGAAACAAGAAGAGATAGAGCCAAAGCAATGTTAATCTGTGATCAAAAATCAATTTTTTGAGTGAAAACATAAAACTCCATTCTTTTTTGAAAACTAGAAAAGATTGAGCCAAAACAATGATAACCTGTGATCACTATTTTCCCCACCACTTTTATTTTCCACCAAAAAACGATTTTATGAGTGAAAACATAAAAGTCCATTTATCTTGGAAACTAGAAGAGATAGAGCCAAAACAATGATAATCTGTGATCACTGTTACTTCCAAAAATCGGTTTTTAGAGTGAAAACATAAAAATCCATTTATCTTGGAAGCAAGAAGAGATAGAGCCAAAACAATGATAATCTGTGATCACTTTTTTCGAAAATCGATTTTTTGAGAGAAAACATAAAAGTCCATTTATCTTGGAAACTAGAAGAGATAGAGACAAAACAGTGATAATCTGTGATCACTTTTATATCCCATCAAAAATCGATTTTTTTAGTGAAAACATAAAAGTCCATTTATCTTGGAAACTAGAAGAGATAGAGACAAAACAATGATAATCTGTGATCACATTTAGTGCCCACCAAAAATCAATATTTTGAGTGAAAACTTGAAAGTCCATTTAACTTGCGAACCAGAAGAGACAGAGCCAAAACAATGATAATCTGTGATCACTTTTACTTCCCACCAAAAACCGACTTTTTGATTGAAAATATAAAAGTCCATTTATCTTGGAAAATAAAAGAAATAGAGCCAAAACAAATATAATCTGTGATCACTTTTATATCCCATCAAAAATCGATTTTTTGAGTGAAATCATAAAGGGCCATTTATCTTGGAAACAAGAAGAGATAGAGCCAAAGCAATGTTAATCTGTGATCAAAAATCAATTTTTTGAGTGAAAACATAAAACTCCATTCTTTTTTGAAAACTAGAAAAGATTGAGCCAAAACAATGATAACCTGTGATCACTATTTTCCCCACCACTTTTGTTTTCCACCAAAAAACGATTTTATGAGTGAAAACATAAAAGTCCATTTATCTTGGAAACTAGAAGAGATAGAGCCAAAACAATGATAATCTCTTATCACCTCTTTTCATCAAAGCTCGATTTTATGAGTGAAAACATAAAGGTCCATTTATCTTGGGAACTAGAAGAGAAAGAGCCAAAAAAAAATGATTATCTCTGATCTGAGCCAAAACAATGATAATCTGTGATCACATTTATTTCCCACCAAAAATCGTTTTTTTAGTGAAAACATAAAAGACCATTTATCTAGCAAACTAGAAGAGATAGAGCCAAGACAAAGATAATCTCTTATCATTTTATTTCCGGCCAAAGACGATTTTTTGAGTGAAAACACATCTTGGAACCTAGAAGAGATATAGTCAAAACAGTGAAAATCTACGATCAAACGTAAAATCAATTTTTTGAGTAAAAACATTAAAGTCTTGAAAACTAAAAGAGAAATCAATGATAATCTGTTATTGCTTTTTTCCCTCCAATAATTGATTTATTGAGGGAAAACATAAAAGTCCAATTATCTTGGAAACTAGAAGAGATAGAGCCAAAACAATGATAATCTGTGATCACTTTTATTACCCACCAAAAATCGAGATTTTGAGTGAAAACATAAAAGTCCATTTATCTTGGAAACTAGAAGAGATAGAGATAAATAATGATAAACAGTCCATTTATAGAGCCAAACAATGATAATCTCTTATCACCTATTTTCATCAAAGCTCGACTTTTTGAGTGAAAACATAAAAGTCCATTTATCTTGGGAACTAGAAGAGAAAGAGCCAAAACAATGATTATCTCTGATCACATTTATTTCCACCAAAAATTAATTTTTTGAGTGAAAACATAAAAGTCCATTTATCTTGAAAACTTGAAGAGATAGTCTGTGATCACTTTTATTTTCCACCAAAAATAAATTTTTTGAGTGAAAACATAAAAGTCCATTTATCTTGGAAACTAGAAGAGATAGAAACTAGAAGAGATAGAGCATAAAAGTCCATTTATCTTGGAAACTAGAAGAGATAGAGACAAAACAATGATAATCTGTGATCACATTTAGTGCCCACCAAAAATCAATATTTTGAGTGAAAACTTGAAAGTCCATTTAACTTGCGAACCAGAAGAGACAGAGCCAAAACAATGATAATCTGTGATCACTTTTACTTCCCACCAAAAACCGACTTTTTGATTGAAAATATAAAAGTCCATTTATCTTGGAAAATAAAAGAAATAGAGCCAAAACAAATATAATCTGTGATCACTTTTATATCCCATCAAAAATCGATTTTTTGAGTGAAATCATAAAGGGCCATTTATCTTGGAAACAAGAAGAGATAGAGCCAAAGCAATGTTAATCTGTGATCAAAAATCAATTTTTTGAGTGAAAACATAAAACTCCATTCTTTTTTGAAAACTAGAAAAGATTGAGCCAAAACAATGATAACCTGTGATCACTATTTTCCCCACCACTTTTGTTTTCCACCAAAAAACGATTTTATGAGTGAAAACATAAAAGTCCATTTATCTTGGAAACTAGAAGAGATAGAGCCAAAACAATGATAATCTCTTATCACCTCTTTTCATCAAAGCTCGATTTTATGAGTGAAAACATAAAGGTCCATTTATCTTGGGAACTAGAAGAGAAAGAGCCAAAAAAAAATGATTATCTCTGATCTGAGCCAAAACAATGATAATCTGTGATCACATTTATTTCCCACCAAAAATCGTTTTTTTAGTGAAAACATAAAAGACCATTTATCTAGCAAACTAGAAGAGATAGAGCCAAGACAAAGATAATCTCTTATCATTTTATTTCCGGCCAAAGACGATTTTTTGAGTGAAAACACATCTTGGAACCTAGAAGAGATATAGTCAAAACAGTGAAAATCTACGATCAAACGTAAAATCAATTTTTTGAGTAAAAACATTAAAGTCTTGAAAACTAAAAGAGAAATCAATGATAATCTGTTATTGCTTTTTTCCCTCCAATAATTGATTTATTGAGGGAAAACATAAAAGTCCAATTATCTTGGAAACTAGAAGAGATAGAGCCAAAACAATGATAATCTGTGATCACTTTTATTACCCACCAAAAATCGAGATTTTGAGTGAAAACATAAAAGTCCATTTATCTTGGAAACTAGAAGAGATAGAGATAAATAATGATAAACAGTCCATTTATAGAGCCAAACAATGATAATCTCTTATCACCTATTTTCATCAAAGCTCGACTTTTTGAGTGAAAACATAAAAGTCCATTTATCTTGGGAACTAGAAGAGAAAGAGCCAAAACAATGATTATCTCTGATCACATTTATTTCCACCAAAAATTAATTTTTTGAGTGAAAACATAAAAGTCCATTTATCTTGAAAACTTGAAGAGATAGTCTGTGATCACTTTTATTTTCCACCAAAAATAAATTTTTTGAGTGAAAACATAAAAGTCCATTTATCTTGGAAACTAGAAGAGATAGAGCCAAAACAATGATAATCTCTTATCACCTTTTTTTCATCAAAGCTCGATTTTATGAGTGAAAACATAAAAGTCCATTTCGCACACCTAGTACAAAAGTGACACAACTCAAAATTTTATTTTTGCGTTTTTATATTCTTTAAGCCTTAAGTTTAAGCCTTAAACTATACACAAGATACTTGTTTAACTCTACAAAAATATTAGTGTATTTTGTTGTTGTTAACTGTTCAAGAAAAAACGTTATGTCTTTCTTTATCTTTCAGAATTTGTAAAAAATTTGTTTCCTTTTCTTTAAAAAATTTTTTTGAGTTGTGTCACTTTTGTACTGGGTGTGCGATTTATCTTGGGAACTAGAAGAGAAAGAGCCAAAACAATGATTATCTCTGATCACATTTATTACCACTTTTTTTCCTCCAATAATACATTTTTTGAGCGAAAACATAAAAGTCCAATTATCTTGAAAACTTGAAGAGAGAGAGCCAAAACAATGATAATCTGCAATCACTTTTATTTCCCACCAAAATCGATTTTTTGAGTGAAGAGATAAAAGTCCATTTATCTTGGAAACTAGAAGAGATAGAGCCAAAACAGCGATTCATGAATGAATCTTATGTTCATGAATGCAACAAACCTTAAGCAAAATAATTTTGTATTTTTTTAATTTAAAGAAGTATGTACTTACTTGTTTGTGGGCATTTCTAGAACATTGCACATATCACGTAGCTGTCTTCGGGGCAGAACATCCTTTTGTTCTTCCTCGGCATTATTTAAGAAATACACTGCTACCATTAAATCAATTATGAATTATTTGGTACATAAATTTTCACTTCACAATATAACTTGATAATTTTCATTTGTCAATTGTAATATTATAGAACTGTATTTACTCAAAAACAATTTAGTAGTAGTTTTTGGAAATTTTAAATAAATTTAAGTTTTAAATTTAAAAAACTAATATTTTTTTAAAAAGCGCTAAAAGCACCGTGAGAAATTGCAAAAATTACTGTAAATACCCGTTTTATTTTTCGGGTATTTTAAAAAAATCTCCGGTTATACGAAACTAAAAGCCACCTAAAACTACCCGAAAAGCACCGAAATGGCAACACTGATATATAGTAACTCTAACCACGAGTTCCAATCAAAAATTTGATTCATTACTCATCCATATACGGAAACATCGCAGTTTTTTATTTAATTTTTAAGCTCGAGGCACACTCAAAGCTCCAATTAAAAATGATGAATGTGGAAAATCATTACTCCTTATCAAATTGTATCTTAAAATAGTTTTGTAATATTAACTATGTATAGAAAATTTAAGTTTCTACTTAAAAAATGTTTAGCATTTCATATAAAGTTATGTTTATTTTATACGGAATTTGCTATTCGATTATCTACCAAACCCTTTAAGATTTTTAATTATATTTTTGCAATATTGTGAACAATAATTGCTTAATTCTCAGTGGCCAATATCCCTACAAGAAACAGGAAAAGTTTCGAATTTCTAACTTTAACAGAAAATTGAGTTGAGAAAGAAAGAAATATCATCTCTCTCGCGGTACGGAGTTTCTCGTACTCGGAAACTTATTTTGTTTTGTTAGACCTGGTCCGCACTAGCAAACTTTTATTGAGAAACTTTTTCTTAATTCTCTTTTGAAGTTTCCTTAATGTCCACATATAGAAACTTTTGTTTCAGAAACTACGTATTAATTGCATTGATTTGTTGTTCTACGAATGAGAAGAATAGTAAAACAAAACAAGTTTCCGAGTACGAGAAACTCCGTACCGCGAGAGAGATGAATGATATTCTTTCTCTCTCACGCAAAATCAAAAGTTTCCCAAAAAAAGTTTCCTAGTGTGGACCGGCAGTTATTCTTCTCATTCGTACAACAACAAATCAATGCAATTAATACGTAGTTTCTGAAACAAAAGTTTCTATTAAGGAAACTTCAAAAGAAAATTAAGAAAAAGTTTCTCAACAAAAGTTTCCTAGTGTGGACCAGGTCTTTGTTTTCTCACCCCCATTCTTCTCTACCCGGCTCACCACCAATCATCGACATACATACATAAAAATAGATGTCTGGGCAAATGTGAAAAAAAATCAACGTGTAGATTGGGTGTTACATTATCAATTCAGTATGCTATCCGCGTGTTGCAAGCAAACATCATCAGAAAATTAAATGAAATAATGAAATGGAAGAGAACCAAATATACGTATATGAATTAATATCTGGATTTAGGGCATCCAGCAAATTATTGTACATAAAAGATGAAGAACAATGATTTAAATATAGATATAGCAGAAATAATATTAAATATTATTATTGCTATGAAAAAAACTGTAATGTTGGTGTTGCGGTGGACTTAAATAACACAATATATTGCCGAAAAATTGAAAAATTCCAAACTCATAATCATGGACCACAAGGTGAAATTTTCAGAAAATTAGAAGTTATCAATGCAATTAAATGTATGGTTCAAGAAGCATCAATTGAAAGATTAAGTGTACGTGATATTTTTGACCAACAATGTAAAAAATTTAAAGAAGCTTCCCATACAATAGAGTATGGAAGAATGCGCAGACAACTATTTAATACAAAAAACGAAAATTTCCTAAATCTCCAGTGAATTTCAGTAACATCATTGACGTATGTATGTATGTATTTAAAAATGAAGAAGTTGTTCAAAAATTTGCAAGTTCAGATATGACAGTGAATAAAAATATTATAATGATACAATAATTACTGAGAATCTCTCATACACTATTTTCGTTTCGCCAACAATTTCAAAAGCTACATATGCAATCAATGAGCATAACGTCTGAGGCACGTAATTACTGAATGAATGAAACTTTTAATGTGGTTCCAACATACATAGAAGGATTTTAAGCAATTGCTCCTTATTCATTTTGTTCACGACGATCATGTAAGTTATAATAATGTTGTTAAATATACATATTTATCAATATGTCTAAAAAAACTCCTTAAAAAAAATTATTTTTTTTTCGCTTTCAGAGGTTTCCATTTATATATGCGTTGATGTCCAAGGAAACAGAAAAAACATATATGCACAAGTTACATTATTTAAGGTCTAATATATTAGATTTCCAATCAAACAAGTTATAACTGATAATGAAAATGGGCTTCGAAATGCCATTTAAATGTTGTACCCAACAGTAAAACTGATTGGTTATTGGTTTCATTACAAACAAGCATAGCGACGAAAGGCTTTAATCAGGCTTAAGTTTTTTTTTAATAAATTCTTATATTTGCTATTGTTAAAACCAAACGATATAGCAGCAGCATACCAAATTTTGAAAGCAGATGCAATGGATGTAAAATATATTAAAAGAGAAACAGTATCCTTGAAAAGCGAAACAAATTTATACAGAAACAGTATCAGCTACTAATGGAGAAGAAAATAACACTGAATGCTTTAGTGTAGAAACACAACAAGGTTGGCACGGCCTTCCCATACACATTTGAAAATTAGTTGCCGTTGAACGATTCGACGCGACGTTGGGATAAAATTAATTTTATTTTCTCGTCGGTTTTCATTGTTCTCTCACATTTTGTATCAACAATATTGTCACACTTTTATAAAAATAAATGTATTTTGTAATAGATTAACGTACATTTCAATTCAAAATATACATATATTAACAAATGTCAAAAGAATCGAAAAATTATTTAAATTTGTTGAAAACACTTACATTTTGTTAAAAATGGAATGAAGTTAATAAATTTGAGCATTTACATACATATATAATTTACAATCTGCAAATTACAAAAAAAAACTCCGTCGACTTGCCGTCGTGAAGAGTTTAACTACTCTGCCAGCAATTTTGTAGTCGACTAGACTAGCTACAAGCAGGAGTACCCCAAAATTAACTGGAGAGCATTTTGTTTCGAAATGTTTTATCATGTTTCTTTATTATTTGGAATTTTGTTTTACATTTTTGTCATTTTCTTGTATACGTTGTGAAATTAGAGTCAGTAAATTGGACAAATTAAGTATAAAAGGTTAAATATTTCAAAACTCGGTGCCTTAATTCTAAATTCTGCTGAATAATACTGGAAATATAATATACTAATAGTTAACATTACACATAACATTTTAAAATATATTTTAGATTTGGATCAATGGGAATCATGGAAATAATTAACAAATCATTCATAATTTTATGGATACCGGTGTTATTATTAGTTCCTCTGCAGAAAACTGATGCCTATTAATTTTAACGAACTAATAACATAACTTGTATTAAAGCGAAATGTAATTTTAAATATATTTAATTAAAATGAATTTAATTAATACAGTATGGAATACAAAAGAAAACTATTACTTGACTTTTCTGCAACTAACTTTAAGTTAGTTAATAAAGAGTTAACATTAAACTAATTTTTTAGTAACTAACTTTAAGCTAGTTGAAAAGTCATGCAGAGTCGGACAATTGATTACTGCGTAGGGCATCGCCATGTTAAAATAGTCAGTTGGCTCCATTAAAAATAATCCAAGAATCAACCACACTCTAAAAAATGCATGTAAAATTACTGCTACAGAGTATGTAAGATTTCATGTGAAAATACACAAAATGCTTAAATTTAGACATAATATGTTTAACAAAATGATTTACATTAATTTGTCTGCAAAAATACATACAAAACTAAGTATTTTAGATTTTTCGTAAACATGTTTCTAATACTATAAACATTTTTGCTTTAAGTTTACAAACTTTTTAGTAAAATTATTTGTTTAAGCACAAAACGTGTAATTTTATTTTTCAAAATAATTATTGAATATGTCATTATATTTAAAAAATTACAAATTATTAGAAACATATTTCCTCCCTTTAAATTAGATTATGTGTATGTGTTTAAAAGATATTATAAATACTGCGTATTAAATATGTAAAAAGTGGTGTTGATGTTAAATAATACGAATTCTAATAGAAGACTTTCAACTATTTAAAATCATGGAGGAGGAAGCTTTGTATTTCAAATAACTCTATGACCATCAAATTCTCACTTTCTTATAGTGAAGATGTAAAAGTGCATTACGTGAACATCTGCCGTGTTGGCCTTATTCAACGTTAGACCAAAACATGAATCAAACAAATAAGCTAAGGATTTGTTCTTACTCACGGAGAACACACTGTGGCAAATCTGGTATGGACAGACTAAACACAGAACATACCTGGTCAAGGAAAGAAAATTCAATACCATTCATCCACCACCATTCAACCCAGCATACTTGTCATTCATTCGACACACTCATGGAGAACAACATCCGACACACTCATCATTGATAGTCATAGTCACTCCTCGTACCAGATTATGACGTTATCTAGTTCGACCAGATACCAAGGAAATTTATTATAGTGAAGGAAACACTCAATAAACTCGAAAGGTATATGGTTGTATTATTATCTCTCGAAGATCAGTTATTTCTTTTTTTAATAGTTTCAGATCGCCGTGCCACAATACCGGATAAAATGACTTTGTTTGCATGAATAGTATACCGGACAATTTCTAATTTTTATACCCTACACCACTTTAGTGGCGAGGGTATATTGGGTTTGTGCTGATGTTTGTAACGCACAATAATATTGGCCCTATACCTACCTTAAAGTATACCAATCGGCTTAGAATCATATTCTGAGTCGATTTAGCTATGTCCGTCCGTCCATGTAAACCTTGTAATCAAACTACAGGTCGCAATTTTGAAGATAATTCAATGAAATTTGGTACATGACCTTCTATTGTCACAGGGACGAAGCCTATTGAAAATGGTTAACACCCATTATTTCACCTAGCCCCCATACAACTGAACCCCCGAATAGGGCTTGTAAGCCTTTTAATCAAACTACAGGTCGCAATTTTGAAAATAATTCAATGAAATTTGGAGACGAAGCCTATTGAAAATGGTTAACATCGGTCTATTATTTCACCTAGCCCCCATACAACTGGATCCCTGAATAGGGCTTGTTAACCTTGTAATCAAACTACAGGTCGTAATTTTGAAGATAATTCAATGAAATTTGGCACATGATCTTTTATGATACCGGAGACGAAGCCTATTGAAAATGGTTAACATCGGTCCACTATTTCACCTAGCCCCCATACAACTGAACCCGCCGAATAAGGCTCTTAAGTTCATAATTATGTTTAATACACTCGTATCTCGACAAAAAGCTGCAAAACTAAGTTCTATACTAGCCTTGATGACCCTCAAAAATTTTAAAGTTATAGGGTCTCGTTTGACAACAGCCCCTATACAAAGCCCCCTTCAAAATTTGACTTCAATATAAACAATTTGAGGAAAGGTACAATTCAACTTAATTGCTTTATTATGAAAACTAAATCACATTTTAATTTTGTAACAGGTGTAGGGTATTATATGGTCGGCCTCGCCCGACTATAATTTCTTACTTGTTAAATATTGGCTTTAATTAGACTGTGGAATCAAACCCAATCAAATCCTAGAATAGCATTATTTTATTTAATTGACCTGTTATGTCATTTTTAATTCAATAAAATATCATTTAAAACAAATATTTTGTTCTAATATATTTTGAATTTGATGGCGTGTAAGTTTAAATATTTGGCATAGAATTTTAAGCACTTTAAATGTATCTCCACTTTCAACATCAGTATTTTTACACACAAAATGTTTAAGTTTACTTTTAATAGAAATGTTGCTAAACATTTTTAAACACATAAGTTAGTAAAAATACAAAATTTGTATCCAGTATTTTTACATACAATGTGTTTAAAATTTTTAAATATTTTTCGACATGTATTTTTACACTAATTATACTAGGAGTCTGGTTACCTACAATAAATAGTGTAAATTCAAACAAAAATTTATAAGAGTGCATAACTAGTTGATGAAAAAGTCGGCTTTTAATGCATTTAAAGTTAGTTGAGTTGCCGGCAGGGTACATATGGATATATGTATGTTTGTTTGAAGTCTATGGCCGCCTAAATGGCTAAACCGTTTTCACAGTGTGTTCCTGTATGCAGGGTGGGGAACGGAGGCTACTTACACATTAAGTTCGAAAATCTGGGAAACTAATAAAACTAGATTCTTCAAATTTGGAATATACATATCGTCACCTGAAATGCAAAATAGGCGTAACAACCAAAAATTTAAAAACCAAATACATCTTGTCGTAAATTTTTAGAATTTTTTTGTCAAAAATACAAACTCTATTAACATGAAATTCAAAAGGGTGTTAGAACGAATTATTCATTTCCACAAGTCAGAATATCCTAAAAACCAACACAATAGACACTGTCCGGAGTCTTATTAATATTAAAATATACATATATGAGCAATTATCGAAGTTTTTTAATTTTAGAGTTAAAAAAAGTCAAAAAGTTTATAGTTTTTGAAAAATCGCAAATTAGTAAAATTTAAGAAAAAAACTGTTAATATCTGAATTCTACGAGCTTGATTTATAAGGGAATGCAATTAAAAAATTATAGTTTGAAGGAATTAAATATTTATTTATACTTTTTGATGCTAGGTACATTTTGTTTGGCCCACAAAAACTATAATTATTTAACTTTTTTGATGCGCCCCAGTTTTACATTATAGTATTAAGAAAACTTGCAAATGGTGATAATTTTGACGAATTTTGAGCATCATCCATGATGTGCCTTGGCATAATGTGTTTAGATAAAAGTGACGTCTTTGTAGCTTACAAGGACATTTTAAATACATTTATGATCCCAAACCATTGTGTTTGTCATTATCTTCATGTCTATTCATTAAATGTTTGTATAAGTCGATGTTTGATATATAAAATCGCAAAAATAAAAAAATGAAATTTTGCAAAAGTTCATAAAATTTTTGCATGCTCCTCCGATGTTATATTTCAAAATAACAAAAAACTCAATTTACGCAATAATTCAAATTATTTCCTATATACATAAGTGCGAATGCGCCGCGCTAAAAACTGATATTTTAAAAAAGTTTACCAACTTTTGTAGCTCCCATTCAGGGCACATTAACGAGATATACATACAGTGTCTTACATAAATATTCGAATTTATTATTTTTTATGAATTACTGTGTTATTGTATGATGCTACTTTAAAAATAATAATAGTATTTAAAATTTTTTTAATGAAATTTTATTAATTTATATTATTTCTACGAAATACAAGAAAAAAAGTAATAAAAACTCATTAATGGTTTCCAAGAAAATGAAAAAAACCCAAAAAGGGTCATTTCAGGTACTGCGCAAAAATATTCGAATTTTTTCTATGAACTTTTTTAGAATCCTTGAACACGTGTTTTATTGCCCATTAATTAACCCATTATGCAGGTAGTGGTTATATGGAATATTTAACATTATATTTTTTGGAAATTTGCATAATTATGTTGTAAATCCTTCCTGTGTAAGCGCTTAAAATGTTCAAAGAAAAAGAGTTGATCAATTCAAATTAAACAAGTAAGAGTGTTATATTCGGCTATGCCGAATCTTATACTTATACCCACCATCACACCTCGTTTGACTCGAATGAAAATTACTTATGTCGAATTTCATCTAATACTCGTATATTTAGGCCATTTATAAGCGTTAAAGTAATTTTCTGAAGGGGACCTTATATGGGGGGTAGGGTCAATCATGGACCGATCCTCATACAATTTTTTAGATAGATTTTGACTCGTATGAAACTTACTTATGTTGAATTTCATCTATATACTAGTATTTTTAAGCCAGTAATGAGCGTTAAAGTCATTTTCTGAAGGGGACCTTATATGGGGGGTAGGGTCAATTATGGACCGATCCTCATAAAATTTTGCATAGTGATTTTGGATCATAAGGAACTTACATATGTCGAATTTCTTCGCTATATTTGTATTTTTAAGCAAGATATGGCTGTTAAAGCTGCTTTTTGAGGGGCCACTTGTATGGGGGCTATTCAAAAACGTGGACCGATATTGCCCATTTTCAATACCAAACAAACCTTATCTATAAAAAATATTTATGTGAAATTTCAACCCTCTAGCTCTTTCCATTCGGACTCTATCGTGCTTTCAACAGACAGACAGACAGACAGACAGACAGACGGACGGACGGACAGACATGGCTAGATCGTCTTAGAATTTAATGAGGACCCATAATATATATACTTTTGTGGGTCTATGACCAATATTTCGATGTGTTACAAACGGAATGACAAAATCAATATACCCCCCATCTTTTTTGATGGTGGGTATAAAAATTAATTTATATCTGTATAATCAAGGCCGATCCATTAAATACATATAGGAAATGGTTGATAGATTCCCATCGACAATATATTTTGTCATTACACGCATGGAACAAAGAATTCCATCGAGTATTTACCATTATCAAGTCGTCCAAAACTGCTGTCAATACATGACGACAGAGAAATACTGAAGAAATACCGAAAGAACCTTCATCTATCAGCTCCAAAAATTAACAACGAACTCATGACAGTCCTGTGAATAAAAATTAGTGTCGAAATTGTGCGCAAAGTACTAGGGAGCAATAATTTGCATGGTCAAGTACCAAGGTGGAAACCGCTCATATCGAAGTTAATCGATGTTAAGTGTCTTGACTCCGCAAATAGACTCATAAGTAAGAATATTGGATTCTGGAAGGAGGTTATCTTCGACGATTAGAACAAATATAATATTTTTGGCTCTGATGGTCGTCAAATGATATGGCGAAAGCTTGGAGATGCCTTGGAATTATCTAACTTAAAACCAACTGTAAAGGACCCAAGTTGCTCTGCCATATTTTGGGGTTCTGTGTCCGTCCACGGTGTTGGACTGCTAAAATTTATTATTGTAATTATAGACTAGAAGGTCCACTTGTCAATTTTAGAGCAGAATTTGCATGCTAGTACCACCAAAATGGGGCTACAACCCATTCAATTTATTTTTCAACAGAAAAACGATCCAAAATACACGACCTGGTACGTGAAAATGTTGATCATTAACAACACTAAGTATCTTCTTTCACCAAATTTTCAATGGAGTTAATGTCAGGACTTAAACTCCATTGAAAATTTGTGGTTATATTTACAAGAACAACTTTTAAATCACTCATACGGTTGCTTTGCATGAAGAATGGGACATAATAACGCCAGAACTATTCCATAAATTGGTAGAAACGGTCCCACGACGCTTGGAAGTTGTTTTTAAAAACAAAGGCTACTATACAAAACATTAATTTCATTTTAATTATTTATTTTTACTTCATAATGCTAATCTAAATATGATTTATACAAAAAATTCGAATACTTTTGTGAAGCTATTTTTTGCACTTTTTTAAAAAAAAGTTAAATTAGTTTATGTAAATTATTTTTTTTTATACCCACCATCAAAAAAGATGGGGGGTATATTGATTTTGTCATTCCGTTTGTAACACATCGAAATATTGGTCATAGACGCACAAAAGTATATATATTCTGGGTCCTCATTAAATTCTAAGTCAATCTAGCCATGTCTGTCCGTCTGTCCGTCCGTCTGTGTGTCTGTCTGTTGAAAGCACGATAGAGTCCCAATGGAAAGTGCTAGAGGGTTGAAAGTTCACATAAATATTTCTTACAGGTAAGGTTTGTTTGGTATTCAAAATGGGCAATATCGGTCCACATTTTCTGATAGCCCCCATACAAGTGGCCCCTCGAAAAGCAGATTTAAAAGCCATAACTTGTTTAAAAATACGAATATAGCGATATAATTCGAAGTAAGTTTCTTATGATCCAAAATCATTATGCAAAATGTTATGAGAATCGGTCCATAATTGACCCTACCCCTCATATAAGGTCCCCTTCAGAAAATGACTTTAACGCTCATTACTGGCTTAAAAATACTAGTATATAGATGAAATTCGACATAAGTAAGTTTCATACGAGTGAAAATCTATCTAAAAAATTTTATGTGGATCGGTCCATGATTGACCCTACCCCCCATATAAGGTCCCCTTTAGAAAATTTGACCTTAATGGCTTAAAAATACGAGTGTAGCGATGAAATTCGACACAAATAAATTTAATACGAACCAAATTCTGTCTACCAAATTATATTAGGATCGACCCATAATTGACCCTACCCCCTATATAAGGTCCCCTTCAGAAAATTACTTTAACGCTTATAACTGGCCTAAAAAATACGGTATATAGATGAAATTCGACATAAGTAAGTTTCATTCTAGTCAAACGAGGTTTGATGGTGGATATATAAGATTCGGCATAGCCTAATATAACACTCTTACTTGTTAATTTTAAAAATGTATAAAATTTAAGGACTGTCTGGACAACATAATAAATTTATTTATTTTTCCCACAAAATCTATTATAAAATGATGTCTGTTTTCATAAAACATTAAATTCGAATACTTATGAGAGACACTGTATATCATACTGTGTATAATTACATCAGCTAACCACTGTTGTCCCAATTTTTGTATTTTATTAAGCGGCGTCAGCGCGTTTTTTTAATTTTGTAAACTTTCACAACCGACTACGTTTAGAAATGAAGACCTAGAGTTTTACAATTTTGTAATTTTTAGGCTGGAAGTCTTGTGTATATAATCCTGTAAAAAATTTGTTTGACATTTTACTCTTACCAAAGTTATTAACAATTTAGTTCAATTTCAAAGGAATTAAAAAACTGTGATAATTGCTCATATGTATTTATTAGTGTCCGACCGAACGTTCGGGTACGGGTTCGGTAAAAAGTGAGGTTCGGTCAATGTTCGGTGTTCGGCGAAATTTTGACCGAACGCCGAACTTTTTATAAAATGTTTTTTTATCATATTTTTATATCATCAAAAAATTTTAATAATGCTGAAAATCTGTTTACAGAAGTTATCATACATCCTGGCTGTACACAGAAAAAAATGAAATTCAAAATCAAACAAAAAATTCATAAAGCCAAGTATTTTTTTAACTAAAATTGGACCTATCACGAAATTCGTAAAATCAAGTACTCAAATTCGTAAATTCTTTATTGAAAAAATTTCAGGATTTTTCTTATTAAAATAATATACTATTTACGAAAAACATTAATAAATATTCGCATCATTTCCAAACAATTATTTTACTTAAACAATAACGCAAATTATTTGTATTTGTACTGAAATTCAAGCAATTATTTTTTCTGAAACAGATAAATTATTTATTGTATTTTGGCAATAATAATACACAAAATTCCTTATTGAATCTATAAAAATTTTGTTAAAAAATATATATTGAATTTTAACAAAAATTTTACTAATTCTATAAAATTAAAATTTGTAGAAAAAAGTACTTATATACTTACAACAAATTTATTTCACATTCTAGAAACTATTATTTGTACTGTGAAAACTGAAACACTTATACATTAAATGTTATAAACCAAGTAAGAATTATATCAATTCATTTTAGTACATTCCAAAACTAGTTTTATTGTTGTATTCCATATGCTGACATATAAATAAAACTCAAACAAAAACATTTATTGAACCAGTAAAAATATTTACTGAAAATTAAATTTATTTCAATAAAGTGTTTGTTAGAAAATATTTTCCTTCTGCGTGAAAATCAAACAACTTCGTTATAAAACCAAATAAAAATTTTTATAAAAATCGAAATTAAATTTAAGCAAACGATTGTTAAGAAAAAAAATGTGCATATTTTTTTCTGTGTACAATAAATTTCGGATATACATAGGTACAAAACGCCTTCTTAACCGTTCGTTTTTTCGGCCGATTTGAAAAACTGTTAACCAGAAACTGATTAAAAAGCTAAGAAAAGTGAAACATTTAATTTGAATTATCTAGTTTCGATTATAAATCTTTAATTTCATTTGTAACATCGAAATTTTCTAGGTTCTTATTCTCAAACGATCTAGACATGTCTGTCAGTCAGTCAGTCTCTTGAAAGAACGATAGGACCTAAACTATTGTTGCAGTTTGATTGGTATTCAAAATGGACAAAATCGGTTTACATTTGGACATGGCCTCCATATAGTGTTCGGTTTAGAAAATTACTAACGTTCATAACAGGCTTAAAAATACTAGTATTTTTATGAAATTATACTTAAATTTTTTTATGAACCAAAATTTCATATAAATTGGCAAATTGAAATTTGCGAATTGTGTTAAGTATTGTATATATATATATTTTTTTAACTAATTTTACTGATTCGATAAAATTCATTTTGATTTCGATACATATTTAAAATGAAATTTTGATCACATTGGATCATAATATCATGTATAACAATATTATGATCATATGATATTTTAAAATTGTTACAATAACGATAATATGTTTAGACTACAATCATAATTTTAATCATAATATGTTGCTCTTAGAACATGGTTATCACAACCATGTTTTTTCTCAGCGTGCTCTTACAGATAATTATATCCAAAGTATAACATTATATCATTGTCAATAAATCGTTTAAAAACCAAAAATAAAAAATTATTATTTTTCATTTAAAAAAAGTTCGAACTTTGAAAACCGAACAAAGTTCGGATTCGGCCGAACTTTCAAATTTACCGAAGTTCGGGTTCGGTACCGAACGAAATTTTGAGTTCGGTCGGACTCTAGTATTTATTTATGTTAGTGTATAATACATGAAAGGAGACATTTTTTATACCCTTCAACTTCGTGAGAAGGGTATATATAAGTTTGTCATTCCGTTTGTAATTTCTATAACATAATTTTCCGACCCTTGAAGTATATATATTCTGGATTCTTATAGATAGCGGAGTCGATTAAGCCATGTCCGTCTGTATGTCTGTCCGGAGATATGAGCAAAAATCCGAGACAACCTCTGAAAATTTCATCAAAAAAAGACATTTTTTTCATGCTTTGATAAATAAGCAACAACAACACTGTGAATTGGAAAAAGAGGTTTTATTACGCTGCGTATTTTGTTTTGTATGTTTGGATACTGTTGGCTTCTTTGAGTTATGTATTTTGTTTTTGTTTTCTTTTTGTGAATTCTGTTCGTATATTTGGAATTAGGTTGGTTTTATTGCGTTGTTTATTTTGTTTTTCTATGTCTTTCGTTTTGTATGTTTAGATGTCTGTTGGTTTAATTGCCCTGTGTATTTTGTTTTTTCGTTTAGCGTTGTTCCTTTTGTTTTGCTTTTGGTGTAATAATAATGTAGTCGAGAAAAACATTTACGCTTGTATTTATAAAAAAATCTTATAATAAATAAATAATAGTTAAATAATAGTTAAAGCACACTTTAGCCTTAAAAACCATTAATAAAATTGTGATATTCATAAACAAATAATAAACGTATATTAACTATTGTGCTGATTTATGTTTAAGTTGGCAGCACTGTACAATATGGCTGTCATTTTATGTGTTAGTGTTGCGTACAATTAGGATAAAATATTCGTTGATTCGGTTTTCTTAATTTCATTTATAATAGATTTTTGACAATAAAAACAAACTTTTAAGAAAAATAAATATATATATGGCTTTAATAAATGTCTATTTAGTTCAGATGTATAAATATAACATATAATTTCTAATTATTATTAAAAGTATCCGAATAACGGATATTTTGCGACAAAATATACATCACTATGACACATTTTCTTATTTTTACTTATTTTCCTTGTAATTTTTGATAAATTTTTGCAAATATTGATATTTGACTAATTTTAATGCCGGCAAATATATTTTGCATTAGTATAACACTAATCAATATAATTTACATGGTTAATTACTTTATGGCATTATATTTAACCAACAAACTTTGAAAAAGCTAAATCAAAAGATTTTGTCCATCATTTGGTTGACAGACGGGCATTTCCAAATTGCTTAAAAATAGTGCTGGACAATTGGAATATTGTCAAATATTCATGCATTAATCCAATAATGCCTAGATTTGAGTTTTTTCCTCAAAATATAATCGTTTAAAAATTTTCTGGGATTTTATTTACAAATTTGTAAACGTTAAAATTAGAATTTTTAGATTTTATTTTAAAAGAAACCATAATTAGTTTTCGCAATCAACCTAAAATTACCGGAAAAATCTTTATCTGAGAAAAAAATTGTTAAAAATCAACTTATTGTTGGCTTAAAGAAGGGTCGAGCCTACAATAAAATTCTTCTAATTGTCAATGGTTTATTGAAGGTGTTTTAAGCTATTTCACGTTTATAAATACGATTTTCCTGAATTTTGCCTAAAATTGTTTAATAAACCTAAAATAAGTTTTTATAAATACAGCCGTTATAATTTATAAAACTAATATGTTTAAAATACACTATGGTGAAGGGTATATAAGATTCGGCAAAGCCGAATATAGCACTCTTACTTGTTTTAGTTTTATTTAGTTTTTTGCCTCTCCTGTGAAATTTTCAACACTTTTGAAAATTACGCCCGAGTATGGATGTATGTATGTATGTATGTATGTATGTATGTATGTATGTATGTATGTATGTATGTATGTATGTATGTATGTATGTATGTATGTATGTATGTATGTATGTATGTATGTATGTATGTATGTATGTATGTATGTATGTATGTATGTATGTATGTATGTATGTATGTATGTATGTATGTATGAATCTTTTTTTCACGCCAAAAACAATATTAAATAATATATATAGCTGTGGATCCTTCGAACTTCTGTTACGCCAATAACACAATATATCGACCGTGCTTTTTTGGAACCGCATTTTCAATGATTCTAATTTTGTGTTGACGCTATTTAGACTTTCATATTCTTCTACGACTCCTTGTTTTAAATATTCTGTAAGTATGTCATCTTCCTCGTTCATATTTCGTTCTATTTCAATATTTTCTATATGAATGTTATGTTGCTTATTAATGGAAAAATATTTCTCCCACATCTTTTTTAAGAAAAAAATTGCAGTTTCCTTTTTATCAACAGATAGAGTGTGTTGAAATCGTGGATCTAAGTACAAACAGGCTATTAAAATTGTATTTGAAAGCAGCTTTTTATTTCGTTTCTCCATATTTTTAAGTATAGAATCGCAGATCACATATTCAAAAGAACCATCTATACTTTTTTCAATATTAGCATAGAAATCGCCATAGTGCAATGATTCAGCTTGATATTTGATTAAAATATTATTCAAAGGTGCAAAAATATAAATTTGTCAACATTCTCCCAGAATTGATCATCTACTTCGAAAAAATCGGAACGAGAATAGATTTCAGAACTTTGCAAAATTGATTTAGATGATTTTAAATGCATGACCATGTTGTAGCTAGATACCCATCGTGTAGGGCAATCTATTTTTTGGAACGTGAATACCATTTAGCTCAAAAAGTGCTCTAAGTCCATTCGTTGGCTTCCGCAAAAATTTTATTATGTTTCTACATTGCATAACAAAATTTTTGACACTTTAAATTTTTATAGTATCAATAGCAAACAATTGAGCGGTATGAGCCGCACATCTACAAATTGTTATTTCTCCCACACTCAAATCTGAATCTGACGCCATTTCATCTAGCTAGAAGCATTTCATACTCCTCATTGCTAACATTATTATCATCATCATTATATGTGGCGATGCAATGTGATAAAATTGATGTGGCTTTCAACATGTTTGCTCCGTTGTCAGAGGTTACGGAAATGACTTGATTAATATTTAAATCATATTTACTCAAAGTTTTTAAAATTTCTGCCGACAATTTTTTGGAGCTAGAACAGCCTCTACCTTTTAACTCAAGCATTCCAATAATTCTTCATATAATTTTTGCATCTTTGCAGTATTGCACACTAATGCCAAATATACATCTTTCTAAACGTGTAGCACTGTCAATTTTGATGGAAAATAAGGTATTTTTTAATTCAGTTTTTATTTCTTCTCTTAATTGTAATACAACATCTGATAACAATTTTTTGGCATTTTCAGCATTAAATGCAAAAATTTTGTGCGTGTCTGTATTTAGTGCATTTGTTATTGGTTTAAGTATGTTACGCATGTTTTTACTGTTTAATATATTGAAATTTATTCCATTTTCCGTCACAAGTCCTATATATGATAACTATTTTTGATTTTTTTCTATTTTATGAATGTTTTAATTTGGCGTAACTACATCAATTTGGTGACTATTCTTTAAATGAGATTTCAAATTAAATGTTCGCGAAGAGTTTAACCCTTTCCGTGGTTTTGTCGAATATATTCGACATTACAATAGACTCTTTAACTTTAGTTTTAATTTTTTCCTTTTAGATGAAAATGAAGACTTTATTATATTTATAATTGAGATTTTGAAAGATCTTCCGTATTTTAAAAGTATTTAAAAATCAGATTTTAAGAAATTGTAACAACGTTTAAAAAATAGCTTCATTTAATGGCCAAAAAAAATTGTATTTCAGGAGATCGGACTATGCAGATTTAAATTGTATTGTATTGAAAGAAGTTTAAAAAGACATTTTACAAAAAAAAAATCATAAAAAATATTGGAGGTACTTTTTGGAGACTGTTTTTCGAATGTCGAATATATTCGACATATAACTTTGACCTTCTATAACTCACTAGGGAAAACTCAAATTCAAAAAATATTATTTTTCTCGGATTCAGCATACTCAAATTATCTTAAATATAAGTTTCCAAGTTTTTTTCTAGACATAAATTATTTTTAACCCTGAAAGGGTTAATATTTTATCGCACCTTTTACATATTAATTTATTTAATATACCCGTTTCAGTAAATTCATTTAAAACACTATAATAAAACGCACTAGAAGTTTAAACAATTGTGATGTTGTTTTTTTTTATTTTTTATTACTATATTGAAAGAAACAGTTATAATCAGTGTTGCCAAAAACTTAAATTACTACTTGGTTACAATTATAACCACAACCACTGCCGACAATGAGTTTTTTACATCATACACTATATGGTTGGGAAAGATTCCGTTATATTTTTATTGCGCTGGCTGGTGATCCTGTCAGTTTTGCATTTTTTTTTCATGTTGTTTACATTATTTTGCAAAAAATATTGTAAAATTTCAAAAATAAAAATTCAGGAGTAATGCATTTCATCCGAAAATTTAAAATATAATAGTCTTCCAGCTATAAACAGTGTGATTCATATAAATCATAAAGTAAACAAAAGAATTTTTATAAATATAGTTGTACTCTTCGTATTCATCCTGTTTTTTACAAGGCGATTAATTTTTTTAAGATCTTCAGTAATAAAATCCTATAAGGTATCAAATCCTAGAATCAAATAGCCGATCATTATGAAATTTGGCAGTGTCATTTATAATTATATTAAGCTTAGTCATGCCGTTTTTTATACATATTCTTTTATATTTAACATAATTGTGAGCTCTAAGGTTTTGATGTTCGAATCATTTATTTCCATAAATATGAAAAACTAAATACATACATAGGTACATACAAATAGAAACGACCTGTGTTGAAAATAAAATTTTCCCCAACACAGGAATAAAGATTAAAAATTATCTTTATTGAAAATATCCTATCTAAACCACGTCTTAAACAAAATTGAAAATTTTCCTTTTAACGCCAGGAAATAAAGGGTTTATTCCCAAATAGTAACTTATATTCAAAATGATTTTTTAAAATTTTTACTTTTCGTTAACTCTTTGTATTTAATTAGCCTTATTTAGTATTATTTTATCTGTCCGTCAAGATACTATGATATTAAGTCACGTTTTAACCTCCTGGAGCTGGTTGAATTGCAAAATATTGAAATATTGCTTGAAATTTGGGCTAGAAATCGGTGGATTACCATTATCTTTAACTGGATCTAAAACTTTTTCGTCTCGAAATCTCCTCAAAAACTATTGTTTTAGATAATTTAACCATTTCGCTATTTGAGCTTTTTTATAAAGAAAATTTGAAAGTTGGGCCTTTGATTCAGCTGTCCATATTTGGACATAACTCCCATACAAGGTCCTCTCCTGAAAATCACTTAAACGCGCATAACTCATTACTAAATTAAGATATCCATATAAAATTTGGTACAAGTATTGCTCACATATACAGAAATATTATTATGGAAGTTTTTTTTTTGGATCGGTCCATAATTGGTCATAGCTCCCATACAAGGTCCCCTCCCGAAAATCACTTAAACGCACATAACTCATTACAAAATATTGATATCCATACATTTAGCACAAATATTACTCTTATATACATAAATTACACTATAAAATTGTTTTGCGATCGGTCCATAACTGGTCATTGCTCTCATACTAGGTCCCCTCCAGAAAATCACTTAAATGCAAAATATTCATTGCCAAATAATGATATAGATACAGAATTTTGAAATTTTGTCTTTATATACATAATTGGTCATAGCTCCCATACAAGGTCCTTTTACGAAAATCTTTTAAACGCACATTACTCATTACCAGGGAAACCAAAATATGCAAATGCACGTTTTTTGTGTTGCGTCGTATGGACTCATGGATAAGGTATTTACGCGTTTCAGACCAATTTAAGAATTTTGGCATCGATTTGTTAGAGGATATTTTTGCATATTTTACCCATATGAGCATAATTTTGCATGATTTGACTTTTTAGCATATTTAAGGCATATTTTCGAGTTTTTAGAGCATATTTTACTCTTTTAGTGCATATTTTGATGTTTTCGCTTTGTTTTCGTTTTTGTACATTTTTAATTTTCTTTTCAAAACTTTATTTAAAAAAATAAAATTTTATTTTTTTTATTTTTTAATTAATTTTTTAGCCTTTCTTACAATTTTGAAAAAAAAAAATTCGTTTTTAGAACTTGAAAACTGCAAAAAATACATTACTCTCATGGAAACCAATGTTATAGTTTTTATTCAATAAAGCATTTTTTTTTTATTTTTGGAGCATATATGGAGCATATATTTTAAATTTTAAGAGCATATTTTGAGTTTTTTACGGCATATTTAAAGCGCTTTAAACACTTTTTTTAGAGCATGTTTTCGGTTTCCCTGCTCATTACCAAATAAAGCTATTGATACAAAATTTGCACAAATATTAGTTTGGTATACAAAAATTCTATTTCAAGATTTTTTCACAATCGGTTCATAACATGGGTACGGTCGGTCCCATGCAAGTGTCCCTTCAGAAAATCACTTGAACACACATACCTTATTACTAAAATACGATATAGAGACAAAATTTGACTGAAATATAGCTTTTATGTACAGAAATTTTGCTTAAAGAATTTTTTACGATCGGTCTATAAGTGGTCATATCTCCCATACTAGTTCCCGCCCCTAAAAGCAATTTAACCGTCTTTAACTAGTTGCATTATCAATTTGTGTAGAACAAAATTATGTATTATGTATTTTGAAAATCTTTAAATCTTTCTCACACATGCATACATGCACATTATTAAATATCGTTAAAGCATATCTTAGGACGCTAAAAAATATAAAAGGAAATGGGGTTTGTAATGTTCAATAAATCTTGGAATTGTAACAGATTTAAACTGTTTAAATCTTGATGTTTTTCTATTTAAGACATGAGAAAACTTATTTCTACAAATATTTGATCAATTAAAAAAGTATTACTATAAAAGAAGCTGGTGGAGGGTATTTAAGATTCGGCTCAGCCGATGTAGTACTCTAACTTGTTTTCTATGTGATCAAGTCATTAGCAGCATCGAATGTGGTAATGGTCAACTAATATTCCTCGACGCTCCAGGTGGCACAGGAAAAACGTATCTAATAAATCTTCTTCTAACAAAAGTACGTAGTCATGGTGATATTGCGTTGGCAGTAACTTCATCAGGTATAGCAGCCACATTATTAATCAGAGGAAAAATTCCAATATGAAATATCTCAAAGCAAAGTAATTTGGTATATGTATTGAAACAATGTAAAATTATTGTCTGGTAGGAAAGTACAATGGCCCATAAAGGTGGATTTGAAGCTTTAAATCGGTCATTAAGAGATATAAGGGTTAAATTATTTGATTCTTCGAAAATGGAACATAACTCAATTGACTCAGAAGAAAATGCAATACACTATTCTGAAGAGTTTTTAAATTCCCTAAATCCGCCAGGATTTCCAAATCATAAAATGATTTTAAAAATTCGAAATTCCTATTATGCTGTTGAGAAACTTAAACCCTGTGCAACGAAACACGTTTGCTTGTAAAAGAGCCGAATCTTATATACCCTTCACCATGATCACCCAGCGGTAAAAATACACATTATGTACTCGCTTATCTAAGTGATATTTCGTGGCAGTCAGTGGTGATGCTTTCACTTATTCTTCTTGTGCTCTTGCTTAGAATGTAAGCCACAATATCATTAAGACAAAATAAAATTTCACTTACATAATGTGTGGAGTTCTAAGCGAAGTTAATGAGACGCCTATAAACGCTTGCAAATAAGATTGTAATGTATGTAGATTACAATCCTGTTTGTATTAGTTAAAGTAGCATGTCTTCCGATTTTGTTATAGAAAAAATATATATTTTTTTATATTTATTTTAAAATTGTGCAAGTTTATTTAAAAATTATCACCAAATAATAAACATGTATTATAGTTAATTCAATAAAAATATAATTAAACAATTTTAACGAAGATAAATGAAATGAGTCTTAATTTTCTTTTGAAACTTTCGGCCATCTTCCTTTACAGATCCTGTAAACAATCAAGAGGGAATTGTCAGTATTAAAACTGGAATGTATGAAGCAAATTTACCCCAATTTTTAAATCCGTTTCTGCAGTGGGTCATAGGAATCCTTTGGGTCAATATGACCCAACAATAAAATGTAAACAAAATTTCATATTTAATATATGAAATTTATTTGTGTTGTTTTTTTATTTTATCTATATGCAAGAAACATGCGTGTACAATTGCAACATGATGATAACCTAACCACAAATTGTGTAACGTTTCCCTCTAACTTTTGCAAGATTACACAATCAAAGGAAGAGTTAATAGAATGCAATTTTCCAAATCTTCAGCAAAATTTCAAAAATACAGTGGTTATGTGAGCGCGCTTTATTGGTACCCAAATATACAAAAATTTTGCATGAGAAATTTTGACATTCATGTGAACATTTAGAGAAAAATGGGCAGACTTTCAATAGGACCTAGGCATCTCCCATATGAATTAAAAACAAAATTTCGTATATCTGGGAAACTATTATATAATTCAGATTTTTGATAGGTTACATTAAAATCTAAATTAACGTTTAGAAAAATTGGCGAACTTGAAATAATTTGCGTGGCATTCCCAATATGTAAAAAATTTATACACACAGAAAAAAGATTGATCGGAAATCGATTAGAGCTACAAATAATTAGTTACTGTAAATAAATATTAATTGCAATTATTAAAAATCTCTAAATTTAACTAATTTTTTACAATGAGAACTAAAAGAACATAAATATAATCGAATTAAGGTTCACATAATCATTAAGTCAGTTAATTTGACCAATTTGAGCTTTTTAAACTTTTATTTTATTATTTCGTCAAGCATAACCATATTTTAATTAATAATTGTTCCTTGTAATTGTAAATATCAGTACATACAATTAAACATACGGTTTGGTGGCTGGACGGACATCAATCCATTACTTACAAAAATTTACATATGTATGTGCTTCTGCTTTAGCTATATGTTCAATGCGCGAAACCTGAATGACAATATACCATCGTACATGGATAAGTCAAGATCAGTTGAAATAAACATTTGAATGCAGATGAGTTTTAAATTTTAAAATTCTGGTGTTATGTTAAGAAGTGAGATCTAACAAAAATTTTTATATACTTTTTTATACCCTCCACCACCATCAGTGGTGATAGAGGGTATATATAAGTTTGTCGTTCCGTGTGTAACACCAAGAAATATACATCTAAGACCCAACAAAGTATATATATTCTGGGTCCTTATGAAATTCTGAGTCGATTTAGCTATGTTCGTCTGTCTGTCTGTCTGCGTAAAACACGCTCACGTTAAAACTAAGTAAAGGAAATGAAAAATTAGCAAAATCGGTTCACAACGTAAGAAGTTATGAGTAAAAATGTCAGACTACTTCGAAAAAAATTACGTTTTTTTCCTAATTCCTTTGGAAGTTTTCTCAGAAACTACCAAAGATATTGCGATGAATTTTGTCACACTTTATTTTTTTAGGGCAGTGATCAATTATGTTCAAAATCTTTACAATTGATCCAATATTTCCCATAGCCCCCATACAAAGGTACATATTCCCGGAAATTAGTTTATCGTTAATAACTCAATCAAATATGTATATCGGTATCAACACCAAATTTTGTACATACAAATATAATATGAAAAGAAATCCTACTGCCAACGTAGATCTCAGTCGGTCCACAATTGGTCATAGCTCCCATATAAGGTCCACTTCCAAAAATCACTTAAACGCACATATTTCATTGATGAATAAAGCTATTATGATAAAATTCGGGCTGAATATGTTTTGTGTACATACAAATCATTCTACCAAATTTTTTGCGGATCGGTCCATTATTGGTCATAGCTCCCATATAAGGCCCACTTCCGAAAATCATTTAAAAGCTCATATTTCATTGTCAAATAAAGCTATTTTGATAAAGTTCGACAGAAATATGTTTAGTCTAAATATAAATCACTCTATGAATTTTTTTCCGGATACGCCCATAATTGGTCATAGCTCCCATATAAGGTCGACTTCCGAAAATCACTTAAACGCATATATTTCATTGAATTATAAAGCTATCGGGATAAAAATCGACACAAATCTGTTTTGTATACATACAAATCTTTCTACAAAATATTTTACGGATGGGTCCATTATTGGTCATAGATCCCATATAAGGCCCACTTCCGAAAATCACTTAAAAGCACATATTTCAATGTCAAGCTATCTTCATAAAATTCGACACAAATATGTTATGCCTAAACATGAATCACTCTGCGAAATTTTTTCTGGATAGGCCCATAATTGGTCATAGCTCCCATATAAGGTCCACTTCCGAAAATCACTTAAACGCATATATTTCATTGAATTCTAAAGCTATCGGGATAAAATCCGACTTGAATATATTTTGTGTACGTACAAATCATTTTACAAAATAATTTTTTACGGATCGGTCCATTATTGGTCATAACTCCCATATGAGGCTCACTTACGAAAATCACTTAAAAGCACATATTTCATTATCAAATAAAGCCATCTTGATAAAATTCGACACAAACATGTTTTGCCCAAATATAAATCACTCTGCAAAATTTTTCCCGAATAGGCCCATAATTGGTCATAGTTCCCATAGAAGGTCCACTTCCGAAAATCACACGCATATATTTCATTGAATTCTTAAGCTATAGGAATAAAATTCGACCTGAATAAGTCTTGTGTACATACAAATCATTTTACCACTTTTTTCTCGGATCGGTCCATTATTAATCATAGCTCCCATATAAGGTCCACTTCTGAGAATAACTTAAACGCACATATTTCATTGTCAAATAAAGTTATCTTGAGAAAATTCGACACTTATATGTTTTGTCTTTACATAAATCACTCTACGAAATTTTTTCGGGATAGGCCCTTAATTGCTCATAGCTCCTATATAAAGTCCACTTCCTAAAATCACCTAAACGCACCTACTGGAGTAAAATTATACTTGATCTTTTTCTGCATTATACGAAATTGTTTCCTGATCGGTGCATAATTGGTCACAACTCCCTTATAAGGACCATTTCTGAAAATTACTTGAACGCACATTTTATACATAGGTATACAATTTTTTCTGAATCGGTTCGTATTTGGTCACAACTCCCATATAAGGGCCATTTCTGAAAATTACTTAAACGCACATTTTATACACATTTAGGTATAAAATTTGACGTAAATGTGTATTTTGTATATGTGTATATAAATCATTGTACGGAATTTTTTCCGAACCGGTCCATATAAGGTTAATTGTTGAAAATCACTTAATACCACTTAATTCGTTATTATATTATTATATCCGGATAAAATTTGCATAGGGTTACATACTTTTTGAATAAAGGAAGACTATTCTCTATCATTCTGCATTAAGATGAGGTCGATTATTGGATTATTATCCCGATGTAATCTTCGTCCGTATTCAGAGCGCATTTTTCTTGCTACGTCATTGGTAACAACAGTTCCCATATTTCCAATATTGTATAATGATTTAGATAATTTAATTAGTTATCAATTTCTGTAAATTGAAGCAAATTCATTCTTCATTTCCCATTTGGCAACTTTACGTCTAACTGCTCTCATTTGAGGTGCTTTATGACCATTAATAGGATGAGTTATTTTTTTTTTTTTCATTAGTAAAAATCTTTACAAATACGGGACTCAACTTTGAGTTTAACACAAATTTGTATTTTCTGCATGTCTGATTAAAATAAATGCAATATGCATTGTTTTATTTTTATTAAAACCGTGCGACTTGAAATTTATGGGACATATATTGTTTAATACTTTATAATTTTCCCTTACAATATCACGAATTCATTATCTATTTTTTGTTTATTAAAAAAATGCTCAGTTAAAAAAAAGCTGTTGTTGTGTGAAGTGTAGAGTTCCAGCATCTTAGTTGCATAAAGTTTTAACAAATATTGTTTTAAATTTACTTTTTGCCGAATATACTTTTTCTGTGGGCTTTTTGGATACTGCAGCTATCTTCCTTATTATGCCATACTCTTATATTTTGCCACTCTCATCAGTATCCATAATATCGGAACATTTTGTTGATGACAATGCAGTACCAAAACTGCCCGATATATGTACAGTGGAAAATGCAGATATATTTTCTGATGTTGACGTTTTCACTATTTTGTTTAATGGAACAATACCCGCTTCTCCAAAATCAATTTCTTCTGCTTGTGGAATATATAGGGAACTCTTTCCTAAACCTGTGTCGTCAGAATTTAAAATATAATTCATAAAATTTGTGTTAACAGACGATGCGAATGAACTATTAATTTTTTGTTCTATTGCCACTGCACAGTGGGGCAGAATGGAAATTTTTTGGAAATAAATCTGGCATTTCTAAACGGCTGATCCGATCGGGATAAAATTTGGCGTCAAGGAGTATTCGAGTTTAAGTTTTGAAGATGAACCCTGCAGATGCCCCAGGGACGGCGCTGTGGCGGCTCAAAGTAGGGTACCTACGACATGTAAAATTTTTAAACTCGTGCCATTTTTTTGTTTTTCACCCAAATACAAAGATTTTTATATTTTGTGAAAGCGCTCGACGAGATCTTGAAAAAACATGCTTGGACATACTACTTATCTCTTATAATATCCGAGTTATAGGCATTTAAAAATTTAGTGAAACAAAATTTACCATACCTTGGTCCGCCTTTTTTTGAATACCGGGCGTAATTTTGGACCAAATGGACTCAATTTTTTCTTGTTAGTTAGACAACAAAATTTCCAATAATATACAAAAAATTTCAGATCAATATCGTTTACAGATCCAAAAATATACGTTTTTTAATTTAAAAATTCAAAAAATTTTAGATTTTTGGCGTTTTTTTGCCAAAAATGTGTCTTAACTCTTTTATTAATAAAATAAAATTTTTATTAAGAACATATAACAATTTTATAGTTTTCTAAAAGGTATCTTTACGCAGAACGATTTGGCGTAAAAAACTTGTTCTATTTTTTGAAAATGTTGCCACTGCGTCCTTCCGAATATGACCTATTTTTTTCAAAACTTCAACTTTGGGCGACATGTTCTAAAATCCCAAAGCTGGGATCAGAAAACTGAAAGCAGTTTTGGAAACCTCAATATGTTTTCTATTTACTCCAAAAGTATTTTCCCAGCCCTGAAAGAAATGTGGACCCTATGGGCAAAAAAGTAAAAAATCCCATTTTTGGGATTTTCATTCCTATTTTTGGGAATTGCGGGATGCCCTTTGACCTTTTCATATTCTTATTTGAAATGACAAATTTAACAAGCGTTGAAAATTTCATTGAGTTTTGTTCATAAATAAAGATTTTGTCATATATTACATATTTGTTTAATTTCTAAAACTATGATTTATATCAAAATTTTAATAGGATCGCAGATAGCTACAACAATTTAGTCCATATTTATCCCTTAATATCATTTTTTAGTTACAAAAAATTTCAAGCCAATATCTCAATTACATTCAAAAATATGTTCATTTAAACCTGTGTCCTTAAATTTCATCTTTTTCATATTTTAGTATTAAGTATGACAGCACATATTTAAATCTTATATTTACCTATTTTCTATTTGTTTGCTTATCCTTATAATTGAAAGGTCCTATTATGCTTGAATTTTCAAAAATTTATAACCATTTTTTACCTAAATTTTTTCGACAGATCATTTCGTTCTGTTTCGTTTATGATCATGTAGGTAAAAATATACAGGTAATGATAATTTCGATTCATTCACTAATAAGAAATATCAATGACTGAATTACAGGTTATAGTAATATAGTCCTAAATGTTAATAGGTAGACAATTCGTAATTTTTTACTTTGGAATAGCTGTATCGGAAATGACAAGAATTGGTATATAAGTAAACTTCTCAGATTTTAAGTACCATATTTAATAAATCTACAATGAAGATTACATTAAAGTACGAAGAGTTGTGTTCCGTTTTATGGAGTATATCTTCAAAAGGGCCAGAAAGAATTGAAGACATTTCAAATTATATAAAAACTACATATAGTAGAAAAGTAGACAAAACAGGCATATCAAAAATTGAAAACTTTTTAAAACTTTTTGATGTAAAAAGTAAGTCTGTGGATGGAAATCAAAAGAAATTTCGATTAAAATTTTGTAGTTGGATGGAAACTACTACGGAAATCTCAACTTACAACACATCAACAGGAGCGCCTTGCAAGTCATACGAAGACTTATGTTCAAGGTAAAAAAAAAGAGGGTCACACAAAAACTTTTTTCAATCTCAAATGAGGAAATTGCTGATACATTTAACGAAATGCTGAAAAAGGAAAACCAACATATGGATGTCGTACATATTGCAACTATTCTTCCTAATGCATCACCAAAACGACTTAAGCGAATTGTGGAAAGTATACCAACTCCAACATCATAACCAAATTTTACTGAAGAGGAAGCAATAGCGCTTATGTTGGAACTGGGTCTCAGTCGAAATAAGTACCAAATATTAAGGAAAGCTCTGCATGAAAAAGGACACAATATATTACCATCATACAAGGCGATCCAGGAAAAAAAAAACAAACTATCCTACTAAATCAACAAAAAATAATGAAGAATTGAAAGAACTGAGAGCTGCGGAAAAAAGCAGAATCCATGAAGAATTTAAAGTTCAGATGGGATTAAACATCGACAAACCACTTTCAAGTTGCGGTAGTACAAATGACGGTAATACGTCGAGAAGGTTTTTTCGTGATTTTGAAATTACTTCAAAAATAACTGGAATCGACAAGGAGTTGCTTCGAAGAGTTAAAACTATTTTAATGGCACTGAATAGTAAACATAAAATTAATGAAAATCGATTTGGGGAATACATATCTGAAATTTCTAAATTACTTGTATCTCTGTATCCATGGAGGGAACTAACACCAACAGTACACAAAGTATTTTGTCATGGTCAAATAATAATTGAATCGAATATTCTTCCACTTGGAGAGTTAACAGAAGAAGCCCAGGAAGCGAGGAATCGAGATTTTAAGCATGTTCAACTATGCAGCTCAAGAAAATGCTCCAGGCAATCACAGAATGAAGATATTTTTAATAGTTTACTTCTATCTTCTGATCCTGTTCTTTCAACTATGCGAAAAAGATGGATTTGTTATGAAACTCTATCATCTCAAAACAAGGAAGATTTAAAGGACTTATATTACCTTCTGGATATGTATACCGATATGACAGATTATTTTATAGAAAATAAGTAGTGTTAGGAATTAACTATATAAGTAGGTTGTAAGAATTAATTGTATTATGTTTAAGATAAACAGTTCAAATAAAAAAAGCTATTATACTAACTGATGATATTGTATTAAATTGTGTTTTATATTTCGGTGGGCGGGAAAGGTAATTTGTGTGGGGTGATTTAGGTGTTGTTGTGCGTGGCTCATAATAAAATTATATTTTTTTTATTTTATATACAATATTATAATAAAATAATTAACTAAATAATTTTTAAAAATTGTCCAAATATTTTATTCAACACCAAATGTATGTTCTGTCATACTTAATACTAAAATATGAAAAAGATGAAATTAAAGGACACAGGTTTAAATGAACATATTTTTGAATGTAATTGAGATATTGGCTTGAAATTTTTTGTAAAGGGTCGAGAATTTCCATATCTAACTAAAAAATGATATTAAGGGATAAATATGGACTAAATTGTTGTAGCTATCTGCGATCCTATTAAAATTTTGATATAAATCATAGTTTTAGAAATTAAACAAATATGTAATATATGACAAAATCTTTATTTATGAACAAAACTCGTACCCGTGAACTTAACAAACTTTCTGGCAAACTTTTTTGTTTTTCACTCATTTTGCAGAGAGAATAAATAAAAACCCTCTCTGAGAAATATGTGCAGACGAAAATTGAGTGTTTTCGGCTTTGCAGACATAATTTTCAGTGCTGCCAAGTTATTGTACATAAATTTAGTACAAAATTCATATATAATTATGTGGTGTACATCAATTTACACTGAATATCCACTCTTCTTCTTTTTTTGAACATGGGAGAAGATTTTCGGCTTTTAACAAACTTTTCATATATTTTCAACAAACTTTATATGTGAAATAAAATTATTTAAAACAAAAACTAATAATTATTAATTATAATCATAAATAAATACATTTATAAGTAAAAACCAAAAAGTAATATTTGATTTTAATTTTGTTATTGTTCAAAATAACTTACAATTGTTAAAAATAATAAGAAAAAACTATTTTTTGATCATAAGGGTCCAATTTTTACTTTGTGCCAAAAATCGAAATATTTGGATCTATAGAGGGAGGTCCGGCCAACATTTCCTCATATTTAGTTTTCACGTTTACAGATAGCCCTCCGAACAAAATTTTCAAAAAACTGTTTTTGGACAAAATCACTCAATTTGTTTTTGGACCTTAAAGGTCCAATTTTTACTTTGTGCCAAAAATCGAAATATGGGGACCTATAGAGGGAGGTCCGGCCTACATTTCCTCATATTTAGTTTTCATGTTTACAGATAGGCCTCCGAACAAAATTTTCAAAAAACTGTTTTTGGACAAAATCACTCAATTAGTTTTTGGACCATAAGGGTCCAATTTTTACTTTGTGCCAAAAATCGAAATATGGGGACCTATAGAGGGAGGTCCGGCCTACATTTCCTCATATTTAGTTTTCATGTTTACAGATAGGCCTCCGAACAAAATTTTCAAAAAACTGTTTTTGGACAAAATCACTCAATTAGTTTTTGGACCATAAGGGTCCAATTTTTACTTTGTGCCAAAAATCGAAATATGGGGACCTATAGAGGGAGGTCCGGCCTACATTTCCTCATATTTAGTTTTCATGTTTACAGATAGGCCTCCGAACAAAATTTTCAAAAAACTGTTTTTGGACAAAATCGCTCAATTAGTTTTTGGACCATAAGGGTCCAATTTTTACTTTGTGCCAAAAATCGAAATATGGGGACCTATAGAGGGAGGTCCGGCCTACATTTCCTCATATTTAGTTTTCATGTTTACAGATAGGCCTCCGAACAAAATTTTCAAAAAACTGTTTTTGGACAAAATCGCTCAATTAGTTTTTGGACCATAAGGGTCCAATTTTTACTTTGTGCCAAAAATCGAAATATGGGGACCTATAGAGGGAGGTCCGGCCTACATTTCCTCATATTTAGTTTTCATGTTTACAGATAGGCCTCCGAACAAAATTTTCAAAAAACTGTTTTTGGACAAAATCACTCAATTAGTTTTTGGACCATAAGGGTCCAATTTTTACTTTGTGCCAAAAATCGAAATATGGGGACCTATAGAGGGAGGTCCGGCCTACATTTCCTCATATTTAGTTTTCATGTTTACAGATAGGCCTCCGAACAAAATTTTCAAAAAACTGTTTTTGGACAAAATCGCTCAATTAGTTTTTGGACCATAAGGGTCCAATTTTTACTTTGTGCCAAAAATCGAAATATGGGGACCTATAGAGGGAGGTCCGGCCTACATTTCCTCATATTTAGTTTTCATGTTTACAGATAGGCCTCCGAACAAAATTTTCAAAAAACTGTTTTTGGACAAAATCGCTCAATTAGTTTTTGGACCATAAGGGTCCAATTTTTACTTTGTGCCAAAAATCGAAATATGGGGACCTATAGAGGGAGGTCCGGCCTACATTTCCTCATATTTAGTTTTCATGTTTACAGATAGGCCTCCGAACAAAATTTTCAAAAAACTGTTTTTGGACAAAATCGCTCAATTAGTTTTTGGACCATAAGGGTCCAATTTTTACTTTGTGCCAAAAATCGAAATATGGGGACCTATAGAGGGAGGTCCGGCCTACATTTCCTCATATTTAGTTTTCATGTTTACAGATAGGCCTCCGAACAAAATTTTCAAAAAACTGTTTTTGGACAAAATCGCTCAATTAGTTTTTGGACCATAAGGGTCCAATTTTTACTTTGTGCCAAAAATCGAAATATGGGGACCTATAGAGGGAGGTCCGGCCTACATTTCCTCATATTTAGTTTTCATGTTTACAGATAGGCCTCCGAACAAAATTTTCAAAAAACTGTTTTTGGACAAAATCGCTCAATTAGTTTTTGGACCATAAGGGTCCAATTTTTACTTTGTGCCAAAAATCGAAATATGGGGACCTATAGAGGGAGGTCCGGCCTACATTTCCTCATATTTAGTTTTCATGTTTACAGATAGGCCTCCGAACAAAATTTTCAAAAAACTGTTTTTGGACAAATCGCTCCAATTAGTTTTTGGACAATAAGGGTCCCATTTTTACTTTGATGCCAAAAATCGAAAATGGGGACCTATAGAGGGAGGTCCGGCCTACATTTCTCATATTTAGTTTTCATGTTTAAAGATAGGCTCCGAAACCAAAAATTTTCAAAAAACTGTTTTTGGACAAAATGCTCAATAGTTTTTGGCCATAAGGGTCCAATTTTTTACTTTGTGCCAAAATCGAAATATGGGGACCTATAGAGGGAGGTCCGGCCTACATGTCCTCATATTTAGTTTTCATGTTTACAGATAGGTGCCCTCTCCGAACAAAATTTTCAAAAAAAACTGTTTTGGACAAAATCGCTCAATTAGTTTTGGACCATAAAGGGTCCAATTTTTACTTTGTGCCAAAAATCGAAATATGGGGACCTATAGAGGGAGGTCCGGCCTACATTTCCTCATATTTAGTTTTCATGTTTACAGATAGGCCTCCGAACAAAATTTTCAAAAAACTGTTTTTGGACAAAATCACTCAATTAGTTTTTGGACCATAAGGGTCCAATTTTTACTTTGTGCCAAAAATCGAAATATGGGGACCTATAGAGGGAGGTCCGGCCTACATTTCCTCATATTTAGTTTTCATGTTTACAGATAGGCCTCCGAACAAAATTTTCAAAAAATTTTTGGACAAAATCACTCAATTAGTTTTTGGACCATAAGGGTCCAATTTTTACTTTGTGCCAAAAATCGAAATATGGGGACCTATAGAGGGAGGTCCGGCCTACATTTCCTCATATTTAGTTTTCATGTTTACAGATAGGCCTCCGAACAAAATTTTCAAAAAACTGTTTTTGGACAAAATCCTCAATTAGTTTTTGGACCATAAGGGTCCAATTTTTACTTTGTGCCAAAAATCGAAATATGGGACCTATAGAGGGAGGTCCGGCCTACATTTCCTCATATTTAGTTTTCAAGTTTACAGATAGGCCTACGTACAAAATTTTCAAAGACCTGTTTTTGGACAAAATCACTCAATTAGTTTTTGGACCATAAGGGTCAATTTTTACTTTGTGCCAAAATTCGAAATATGGGGACCTATAGAGGGAGGTCCGGCCTACATTTCCTCATATTTAGTTTTCATGTTTACAGATTGGCCTCCGAACAAAATTTTCAAAAAACTGTTTTTGGACAAAATCGCTCAATTAGTTTTTGGACCATAAGGGTCCAATTTTTACTTTGTGCCAAAAATCGAAATATGGGGACCTATAGAGGGAGGTCCGGCCTACATTTCCTCATATTTAGTTTTCAAGTTTACAGATAGGCCTACGTACAAAATTTTCAAAAAACTGGTCGAATTTAAAGGACTTTCAAGTAGATTTAAAAGTAAATTTATTTAATTTTATCCGACTTTTTCGAGTTTTTAATTAAAAAATGATTTTTTTCACAAATTATTTATGATAAAAAGTCGACTTTATTTTCCCAATTAAACGCCTGTATTTCTTAATGTTTTCGAATTTTTCTATTTTTTTATATAGAATAGTCGACTTTAACAACTTTTTAGGACATATCCGAATTTTTATATTATTTAGTCTTCCTCAAGTTTTCTATCTATTAAAGTAAACATTTTTAAAGTTTTGTAAAATTTATTTCGAATTTTGCAGATACTCCATTTTTGAATAAAAAAAAAAACTTTTTTAATTTTATTTAAAATTCGTTCTGGTAAAAATTGGGAAAGTTCGAAAAGAACTTAAAGAAATGTTTAATGTAGATTTTGGCTGATAAAATTTTCAAGAAATTTGCAAACATTTTAAGTAATTCTTTTAAAAAGTCATAAGACGACTTTTCGGGTTAAAAATAAGGCCAGTATTCAGAAAGAAGAATGTAAAACAATATTTAAAATTTTATATGAAAAACACTAACAAAAACTGAGTAGTTTTCATACAAAATTTTAAAAATTGTTTTCTTTTCTTCTTTCTGAATTCGGGCATAACTTGAGAAAGTCGAAGCAATTCGATGAAAGTCGTTTAAAGTAAATTTTTTGTTAAAAATCTCCAAACGGTTTGAAATTTTAAAATAAGTTGGGATTTTAAAAACTTTAAAATTGTAAAAATTTTAAATAAGACAATAAAGTCATTCAAAGTCATATTTTTCTTTTTTGTCACAGAATAATTAATATTAATAATAATTTAATAGAAATGCACTTAAAATATATCTCCATCCCTGCATTACAACATCTGGCAACTTCTTTTAGTACCAAAAAAATATTTAAACTTGGTAGAACTTTTTTAATTGTTCTGCAACAAATTAAATTTATTTTATATTTATATTTTTAAAATCTTGGAAAATATACTTTCCAAGCATATGTTCTTGTCAGAGGCGGCACTCTAGTGTTTTTGCCTTCAATTTCCATGCAAGCTAGACAAGATTTGGCCAATAAATGTTGATGGAAAGTGGGTTTTAACAACATTACCACAAAATGTAATTATAGTTTAGTTTTTTATATTGTTATGTATAACGTAAATAGTGAAATTTTTTTCCTACAGCTATAAGGAGCGTTTGGAATATGTAATGCTGACCTATCGTTTCTATACATTTTCTTAACTCGAAGAGTTTATGAGTTTCAAAGAACGTTTAACGAACAGTTTACATTACGTAGCAATTTCTGTAGAGGCTCAATTGTGTTATTTTGTCATGTTTTTTGCTGCTGCGCTTAATCGCCTCTTTTGTTGTTCACTTCCATTCAATATTAATTGCTAAACATTGTCGAGCCGCTGCTTACAATGCCAAGGAATGTCAAAATTCGATTTCCACACCTGCCGAAGAAATCGCCGTTAATGAATCGTTGTGTGATTCATGACCACTTTAGTGTAGCAAATTTATGTGGGCGATACCAATTTCGCTGCAATGTAAAGTGGTCAGTGATAATGTAGTGGCCGTGGTTAATTTGTGCGAAGCGACCATTAAAGGAAGTGACGAAGTCACCGAGGATGGTTTGTGGCAAAGACGTGAATGGAATTTATAGTAACTTTTTTATGAAGATTGTGTTTTTTTTTCATTTATAGTTTTAAATATTTTCTAAATTTTATATAAAATTTACTGTCCTTACTTTTTTGATTTATTTAATAATTAATTTTCAAGTAAATTAAGTAAAAACAAGTTTAATTACAATGAAATTATAAAAATAATTACAAAAGATAAAACTGAACATTTAAAAAGAACTTTTAATAACGTTTTCTTTCAACCATTCATTGTTATTTATTTTGATCCTGATTTGTATACATAAATACAATACTTTTATTTCCAAGTATTACCGAAAAAAAGTGTTTGTATTTATATACCTACATACAGTGTCTCTCATAATTATTCGAATTTGGGTAAACTATAAAAAGAAACCAAATTTAATAATATATTTTGTGTGCAAAATAAATAAATTAATTTGTTATATTGTCTAGATAGTCCTTATGTTTGATATCACGCTTTTTAAAACTTGAAAAATTTGCATTGACTTAAATTAATTGTGGATTTTTTAAAAAAGTCCATGAAATGCCTCTCAAAAGTATACAAATTTTTCCTGTATTTCATATTTGATCATATTATACGCAACACAAATTTTAGAATCGAATGGTTTTTATGCGTAATATTGTTTTAAGGGGTTACTATCCACGGAAAGGATATATTTTTGGCCCATTTGGTCCACAATTTTGGGGAATTTGTACCTTTCTTCAAGTAATATCATTAAAATGGCGATTTTTGGCCATAATTGTAAATTTTTCTCCTTATTTCCAGAGATAAAACAAAAATTTGATATTAGGACTTAAAAGACCCCTTGGGGTATCTAAAAATAATATTTTTTGTTACAAGAATCTGTATTTAAACGTTCCAAGATAAATTATTCGGATCATTCTTCTGTCGCTAATTCAATATATTGGAACTTAAGTCCATTTTTATAATACTAGGATCAACTATTTTCGGGAAAAGTTTTCTGGTATATATTCTTTTAGATATCAGCTTTTATACATTTTAAGTTTTCAATGTGTTGTGGAAGTGTACAACTCCAAAACATGCCTCGAAGAAACACCATTCAAAATAGTAAAATCATTATTTTTATATACCAATGGCCTCCATGCTGCACGGCATTATGATCTAACTCAAAAATGTTGATATGTGTTTAAATAGTATTTATTATGATCAAATTAAAACCAAAATTTTGGACTTACAGTGTTATTGTAACGGGCAACATAAGCGTGAAAGTTACGAGTAGTAAAAACTGAAATCTACTATATAGGATGACGTTTTGTTAAGGCATGTTTTGGGGTTGTAACCCGCTATAATATATTGAAAATTTAAAATATATTAGTGCCAATATGTACATGAATATACACTAGACAACTTTGTCGGAAAATATCGTCCCTAGAGGTACGAAAAGGGACTTATGGTCCAGATAATTCAATTAGAAACTGAAAAACGATACCAAAAATTCATCTTGGAACGTTTAAGTACAGATCCTTATAACAAAAAATATTATTTTTAGATACCCTATGGGTTCTATTAAATTCCAATATTAAATTTTGGTTTTATCTCTGGAAAAAGGGTGAAAACATTACAAATATAGCCAAAAATTGCCATTTTAATGATATTACATGAAAAGAGGGTACAAATCCCCCAAAATTGTGGACCAAATGGGTCAAAAATATATCCATGCGGTTGATAGTTACCCCTTAAAACAAAATTAAGCATAAAACCATGCGATTCTAGAATTTGTGTATCGTATAATATGATCAAATATGAAATACAGGAAAAATTCGCATACTTTTGTGAAGTAGTTTCATGGACTTTTTTAAAAAAAAGCACAACTAATTTAAGTAAATGTAAAGTTTTCAAGTTTTAAGGGGCGTGATATCAAAACTAAGGACTATCTAGACAATATAACAAATTAATTTATTTATTTTTCACACAAAATATATTATTCAATTTGGTTTCTTTTCATAGTTTACCTAAATTCGAATACTTATGTATTTTGTATTTTGTTCTTGTGTATTTTGTTCTTGTTTTTTTTTGTATTTCGTTTCGTATGTTTGGATGTCTGTTGGTTTTACTGCCTTGTGTATTTTGTTTTTTGAGTGTTTATTTCGTTTAGCGTTGTTGTTGTTCATTTTGTTTTGCTATTGCTATAATAATGATATAATCGGGAAAATTAAATAGGTACATAAATCTAAATTTTATAAAATTTATATTTTTTAAATACACTATGGTGAAGGGTATATAAGATTCGGCACAGCCGAATATAGCACTCTTACTTGTTTCAGTTAAAACAGTTGGAATAATCTAAATAAGTTGCAAAAAATAGAAATAGAATAGAAAAACTCCAGAAAAAATACATAGTTTTCCACACAACCCATGAGGTACTATGCGATGTGCGTTGCCAATTATTTAATATGGCTGGCATCCCCAATAGGCCTAAATACCATATTTGTTTACAATTGCATTGCATTGTTATCACAGATATTGCTACAATATATGTACATATGACTATTTATGTGAATAATAGATTTATACAAGTTATCTATAAGACTGGTTAACCTCTTTATAAAATTTAATATTTACATAATAATTATTAATTCGTTTAATATCTATATTGACAATATATTTTGTTCAATAATTTTGCAACGATCAGATTCACTATTCTTATGTTTATGTGCGCAATTTGAACAAATATAATATTCGCAGTCATTGCATACACAAATATCCTCATTTTTTCTATTAAAACCTCCACAATGGCAACAAAATCTTGTTTTGTCACCTTGATGCTTTAACAACAATTTTTTCATATCATTTCTAACAATATTTGGTTGATTTAATTTTATTAAAGGTTCATTTTTTAGAATTTTAGAAGCATACATTAAAACAAATATTCCACAACTAGAACCATCATTTTGCAAATCTCTTTCCAGTATTGGTCGGTATTGCCATAAACTTTTGTTATTTTCAAACGTGCTTATAAAACAATTATAAAGCCGTTTTCCTTCACCTTCACTTGGTAATGAATTTACATATATAAATTCATGTGAAGAGAATTTAAGAACACATAAAGTGTAATGACCTGAACACAAAATAGGTATAAATATTAATTCAGGTTGATTTTGTATATATAAATTCAACTTGTCAAACTGTATATTATTAGTCTGACAAGGTAAACAATAGCAATCAATTAATCTACTTTCTTTTATTACCGCTAAAAGGCAAGCGTCTAAAACGAAATTTGTTAATTGTTCCATATTGTTTAATGAATCCCAATCGGATGTTTCTAAATAATCATAATACCCCATATTAATTGTATCTGTGGTATTATTAATTTCAGAAAAAAGTAAATCAAATTTGAAAAGAAAGAACGATTCTCTCTTAATCAATGTTTTTCCAAATTTAATTTCTTCTTTTTTTACCTCGGTTTTTTTTGATTTATTTTTATTTTTAGTCACCTCGGCTTTTTCTAATTTAATTTTATTTTTTATATCCATTTTTTTTGATTTTATTTTGTTCTTTTTATATAAGTTTTTTTAGGTTTTTCAATATTTTTAAGAATATTTGAAATTTTTTTGCTTTCCTTCGCAGCAAGCAACATTTTAGGTCGAATATTTTCTTTTCTTTGGGTCTGTTTTTCCCCATTGCTCTTCGGGATCGGATTCAAAACTATGTTTTGAATAACTATGATCCGTTTCTATTAACTCAACACTTAAAGCTTGAGAGTTATCTATTTTTTTTCAATAGGTGTTGAGGTAATATATGAATGTTCTTTTCGTTGTGAGCTTTGAACATCAACTACATTATATTCATTTAAACTTGTGAGTGTATCCTCAATTTCTTTGTCCATTGGACCAAACATCTTGTATTTATAACGTAGTTCTTTCAAAGAACTTAAATAGCTTATTCTCATTGTATTAACAAAGACATCGGCTCTCACAGATTTTTCAGGTAAAATTATATTTTTTTGCAAAAAGTAGGTAAATTCTACTGGAGCATTGCTTATATGTTCTCCTGATGGATCAACGTGAATACCCATAACATTTGTCCAAAGAACAATAAAAGCGCAGTATTTGTTTAATATAAACGTACAAATTTGATCATTACGATATTTATTTAGTTCATGACCCATATTTATATTTTTAATATCGGTTTCAACTTCATTATAGATTGTAAGAAACATTTTTCGGAATGGACTACTAGCCGCAATAGATTCTAATGGATCTATTTTTTTCATTTTCTGAAATAATATAGTTCTTTTTTCTGTTTTTCTTATTTTCTTCTTCTTTTATTAAAAATTGTGTCAATACTTTAAGGCTTTTTTCCAAATTATGACATTTATATGGCGTAAGTAAAACAATGAAGATATGTTTAAACCATTCTTGACACTCTTTAATAGTAGTGAAATTATATGCTGCTATGAAGGCATTCTTTAATAAAGGCCTTAACACATGATTTCTACCCAATCTAGCGTCCAAATCTTTGCACATGATGTGAATATAATGATATTTACACCATTGCAATATAACAAAATTGGGTTTAATTTTGGGATTCAATTCGAAATCATTTAGAAATTTTGCACAAGTATTCAGATACTCTACCATATTTTGGTTGTTAAAGCTTTGCAACACAGCTCCATATAATGCTGCGCTGACATCAGTACAGACTCTTTTAATTTTTGGCGGTTTGAACTGAAATTTCACACCATACTCTTTCAAATTTGATTTTAAGTAATCTATATAATTCGAAATTTCTTTTTTTGAGTGTCCTGAAAGAATTGCTTCTGCAATAGGCAGAATTTTTTTCAGTTTTCTGATTCGTATAACTATTTTATAACTTAGAATTCTTTTGTGAGCACATGCTAAAGTTTTCACGCTTTCACCTGAAGCATCGATATGCAATGTAAAATTCGAATCTTTAAGGATTTCAATATTGGATGATATTGTGTCAAACGTATATCTTTCCCATGTATAAACTGTAAAGGGAGAAGCAAGTCTATGAATATAATTCTTATAGGGGCCCATTTGCATCAAATAAAGAGCAACAAATGGATCTCTATCATAATATTTCGCCATATTGGCCTCAGATTTTAATTTTCTAAAAGTTTCTAAATTTTGGATATTTTGAAAATTGCCTTTTTCCGCAATATCGTCTGAAGCTACCAATATTTGTTTTTGTTTAAACAAATATGGCACATCTTCTTTTATTTTACTTTTAAATACATGTCTTTTTACACCTCTCATTTGACCAACGTGAATTTCATCTTCTGCATGATGTAACTCATTTGTTCTATAAACGGTTACATTTCCTTGAGGAGTTACGTCAAATCGAAAGGTAGTGCAATCGTTAAATTTACAATATGCATATATTAATGTTTTTTCAAAACAAAACTTTATGTTGTAGAAACATAAAATACAAACATTATTATACTTTAAATATTCTTCTCTTATCAAATCTTCGAGGAAGCTTTTTTTTCGTAATTTTATCCATATACTCATTATTTACAGTTTTTAAACTAACAAGAAAAGAACAATCGAAAATATTATTCTTAAATAGTCGTTTAGGTTTTGTACTTTTTGATTTTGTACGTATTACATTTCTATTGCATTTTTCTTTTGGATTAGGACTTTTTCTATATTTTAAAAAATCTGAATTATTTGTGGAATCTCCTGTTATTTCAAATGGTCCAAGGGTTACATCCCTTCTATTATTTTTACACTGTTTTTTTATGGAACAATCCTGCTCTTTATAACACTGTACAGTTCCTACAGAAATTTCTTCCTTATGCAGTTTTTTTTCAGATTGAAGCTCATTTAAAATTTCTTTTAAATAAGCTTTAATTTCTTTTAGGTTGGATTCATTACTAGAGGAAAATTCATTCAAAATTATAATTTTTTCCATCGAATTTTTTAAATCGCAAGCTATTAAACTAAATTCTTGAACGAAACCTTCACACAATTTTTTAAATGAATCATGTGGGACTTCATTAAGATTTTTATTTAATTTAGCGTCTAAAATGGTATTCAACATTAATTCCAACTCTGTTTTATTAGATGTATTTTTGAAATCAACAACATTTTCAATTTCATTTACAACATCATTGTGGGAAACAAAATCCTCAACACTAATAATTCTATTAACCGAAGAATGACTGTTGATATTTTTTGTTTCATTTAAATTTGTATTTGCTGTTTCTAAACTTTCAGAGTCAGACAGCAAAGCAGATATATAATTTTGCTCCATTTGAAAACTTTCCAATTCTAAGTAATTTATACTTTCCAAAAGCTTTTTTTCATCATTTTCTAAATACGAACTTTCTATATTTTCTGATATTAAATCAGTAGCAACCGCATTTCTACTTTCTATACTGTTACCTTCAGAATGTAAATTTTTTATATTTTCTGACATTCTAACATCAGTTACCTCATTTCTACTTTTTAAAATACGTTTGGCAATAGTAGATATGCGTTTAAAAAGTTTTGCACTTTTTGGAATTTTGTTACATTTACTTCTTTTTTTATTCAAAGAATCTATAACATTTCGAAAGAACTTTTCATTTTGTTTTGAATAACTACTCAAATTTTCCAAACATGAAAAGTCTTTAATAACATTAAATATATCTAAATAACTTATTCTAAAATTCATTATTCCCTAAAAGAAAAAAAAACAAAAATAAAAAAGACAGCAATATATTAATTATTAATTTATTTATTTATTTTGAAAAACTTAGCATAATACTTAAAAATAAAAAACTTTTTTACATAATTAAATGAATTATAATAAATCACACATGATTGATAATCACATTATTGATCTTCGTTTTGTCGTAAATGACCATGACATTCATCATGGATTTTTAATTCACCATATTTAATGGATTTATTTAATATACACCACGTTTTTGTGGATTTTTCATATTAATAATAATATATAAAAATAAATATAAAAATAAACATACATTAAATCTGGAGGCACATCAAAATTCCCTGCAAAGAAAAAATAACGTATATAATATTTAATGATTAAAAGGTTTAAAAAATAGTCGTTAAAAAAGTCTTACAAGTTGTAAAAGCAGTAAATATTGTTAAAAATAGTAAAATTTAAAAATCAATAAAATTTATATAAATTTGGAAAAATATGTCCGACTTTTTGATTTTTTAGATTGTTCTACGTTTTTTAATATTTTTACTTTTTTCAACTTTTTTCGATTTTTCGACGTTTTTAGATTCTTCGTTTTAAATTTTTATACTTTTTTCAACTTCTAAGATTTTTCGACTTTTTTTGATTTTTTGACTTTTTTCAATTCTTCCGATATTTAGACTTCTTCGACGTTTTTGCGATTTTTCTAAGTTTTTAGATTTTTCGACTATTTTGAACTGTTTTTGATTTTTCGAAGTTTTTTGACATTATATCAACTTTATTAATTTTTTTTTTCGATTTTTCCGAATTTTTTTTTTTTCGATTTTTAGACATTTTCGACGTTTTGCGATTTTTTTTTTTTACTTTTTCGATTTTTCTACGTTTATCAACTTTTTTTCGATTTTTAAACTTTTTCGACGTTTTTAGATTTTTCAACTTTTTTCAACATTCGACGTTTTCCGATTTTTAGACTTTTTAGACGTTTACGATTTTTCGACTTTTCCGACTTTTTGACAACGAAAGATTCGTACAATGTACGAAATTTTTCGCATATATTCGGCATGAATTATTTTCAGTGCATAAAAAAACAAAAGTACCAAAATTAGGCCAACAACAATGTCCTTTTTTTATAACTTATATATTTAATTGATATACGTCTAATACAAAAAATATAACGTGACAATGCATGACGTAACATATATAGTACATAGAAAAATTTGAAAAATAACTATCAACAGATATTAAATTAAAGTCATGTACCATATATGGTACGCTATGCATTTAAGGGTTAAATTCATGTTTCTAGGTTTAATATTATTAAAAAAAGTACAAAAGAGTTGCCTTTAATAGGTCCTCTACATTCTTAATTTATGTTTCTGGGTTTAATATTATAGAACGAAAAAATACTAAAATGTTTATAGGTTCTTATTTACTCCGGGATCTACATACTTATATACATGTTTCTAGGTTCAATATTATTAAAAAATCGAAAAGTACCACTTAATGAATGGAAAAGTGCTTAATTTTATGTTTCTAGATTCAATATTATAGAAATCTCAAAAAGTACCAGTTAAAGAACTAAAAAATACCAAAATGTCCCCTATATAGGTTCTTATTAAAGGCCTGAACAAGACAACACCAATTTGTTAAACAAATTTCGTGTTTTTTTACAAATTGTCGCCTTATTGTTGTCTTGTGCAGGCATTTAGTTCTTATTTACTCCGGGTTCTACATACTTAATGTTTCTAGGTTTATTATTAAAAAAAATCAAAAAGTACCAGTTAATGAACCAAAAATTACCAAAAAGTGGCCTTTAAATAGCTTCTTTACATTCTTCATTTATGTTCTAGATTTAATATTATTAAAAAAATCCAAAAGTACCAGTTAATGAACCAAAAATTACCAAAAAGTGGCCTTTAATAGCTTCTTTACATGCTTCATTTATGTTTCTAGGTTTAATATTATTAAAAAAATCAAAAGTACAGTTAATGAACCAAAAAGTACCAAAAAAGTGGCCTTAATAGCGTTCTTTACATGCTTCATTTATGTTTCTAGGTTAATATTATTAAAAAAATCAAAAGTACCAGTAATGAACCAAAAATTACCAAAAAGTGGCCTTTAATAGCTTCTTTACATGCTTCATTTATGTTTCTAGGTTTAATATTATTAAAAAAATCAAAAAGTACCAGTCAATGAACCAAAAATTACCAAAAAGTGGCCTTTAATATCATCTATACATGCTTCATTTATGTTTCTAGGTTTAATATTATTAAAAAAATCAAAAAGTACCAGTTAATGAACCAAAAATTACCAAAAAGTGGCCTTTAATAGCTTCTTTACATGCTTCATTTATGTTTCTAGGTTTAATATTATTAAAAAAATCAAAAAGTACCAGTCAATGAACCAAAAATTACCAAAAAGTGGCCTTTAATATCATCTATACATGCTTCATTATGTTTCTAGGTTTAATATTATTAAAAAATCAAAAAGTACCAGTTAATGAACCAAAAATTACCAAAAAGTGGCCTTTAATAGCTTCTTTACATGCTTCATTTATGTTTCTAGGTTTAATATTATTAAAAAAAATCAAAAAGTACCAGTTAATGAACCAAAAATTACCAAAAAGTGACCTTTAATATCATCTATACATGCTTAATTTTATGTTTCTAGGTCCAATATTATAGAAACTCAAAAAGTCATATGAAATCCAAAAAGCCCTAAGTTACAAACAAAACAAAATCGACTTTTCGCTTCTCCAGAAAAATTTGTCAAGGGCTTTTTGGATTTCATATGACGTTATAAGAAATGCTACTCACAAGTTCTTATTAATATTTTTCTTGCCCGTCCTATTCTTCCAGCGCCTATGATCTCTGGAAATAAATAAAAAATTAATAAATAATAAATTAAACCAAACATTTGCTTACCTCTCCAACAAGCACAAAATTCAGCCATGAAATAAAAATTTAACAGTGATGCCTGCTTACAAAATATTTAGTACTAAATAATGTTGTCAAATAAAATTTGTTAATGGTAGGGAATACATTTTCTTTGTAAGTCGACTTTTCGATCATGATGTTCGACTTTTTCAAAAATACAACCTTGTAAAAAGTAATGCCAAGTTATTTTTAGAATAGAATGGTTATGTACTTGCGCGAATAGACTTCATTCCACTTAAATCATTTGAAAATGGCGGTAAGTACTTTATTGCTCTTAATTTGAACGAAGATTTCTTAGAAATCTTATTTCAAATTTAGAGTTTGGAATTTAGTTTTTATATATTTCTTTTTATTTATTTCTTTTTTATTTATTTCAGTGCATCAACAAGTGCCCATATTGCAACATGGCCATTAAAGTCAATTTTAAAAAGGCCAATATTCGGCCGATACATCCGGGCTATCTGGCTGCTCCGGCCCAGCAACCGGGTCATTATCCGGGATACTCAGGCCCACCGGCCCAGCAACAGGTCTACCCAGCCCAGCAACAGGTCTACCCAGCCCAGCAACAGGTCTACCCAGCCCAGCAACAAGGCTACCCGGCCCAGCAACAGGGCTTCCCGGCCCAGCAACAGGGCTTCCCGGCCCAACAACCCGGCTATCCGGCCCAGCAACCTGGCTATCAGGCCCAGCAACCCAGCTATCCGGCCCAACAACCCGGCTATCCGGCCCAGCAACCCAGCTATCCGGCCCAGCAACCCGGCTATCCGGCCCAGCAACAGGGCTACTCAGCAGCCCAGCCGGCAGCCCCACCACCAGCACCCTGTAACAGCACCTGTAACAGCCCCAGCAACACCTGTAACAGCCCCAGCAACACCTGTAACAGCCCCAGCAACAGCCCCAGCAAACCCACCGACAGCAACATCAAAACCCAACGAAAGCTAAATACACATGTTTCGTTTTTTTTTCTTTATATATATGTTTGAATTGTTTTTATGTTGTTTTTTTAGATATGAAGTTTATAATTTGTGTTTTTTTCAATATATTTTTGTTCGTTATTTTTGAGGGTTCTAGCCATAGAGTATATAGAGCGGAAACTCTGCTGTCAAGGACCTAAGTCTGTTGTCAAAAACCTAAGTCGTCTGAATGTAGTAGTAGAACAACTTATGGTAGTATTAGTAATATTCCCCATATTTGAAATAACCCAGCAAACACAAAATCAAACGTTTGAAAAATGTTATTAATTTTATTTAATATTAAATATTAACGGTTCTTTAAAAAGAGAAATTGATTCAACGTTTACATTCGATTTAGAGTTTTAAAATTTTAAAATAGTTTGATTTACAATCTTTCTCGACTTTACATGAACCCCCTGTGTTTGCTGGGTAACGACATTTCAATTTATTATTCTGACATTTTCACCACAATTTTTTATTATTTATTTTTATAATTTTACATAACTTCGGCAAAATAAACAGATTTAGGTGACCCAAATTCAAGAGAAAACACTCGACATATTCTTACGAGTGTGTGGGTGTGGCGAGGTGGTGGCGTGTCGTCTAATAAGCTCACATTGTGGTTGTAAAAGTACCACCGTGAAATAAGGCCAACACGGCAGGTGTTCACGTAAAGCACTTCGAATTATGTATCTGTTGTCTTTCCGGCAACAGCAGTGAACTTATCCAGAAATATAGATTTCACCGTTCATCAGTCTTTTTATCAACACGATTTTGGATTTAAACCTCAGCCACCGCGTGCATCCGAAGGGACCTCTCCAATAACCGTGATGAGACAAAAATGGCAATACAGACGAGTAAGGGAACGTATATAGTCTAATCTATAGTGTAGTCTATAGTCTAGTCTATAGTTGTATAGTCTAATCTATAGTTTAGTCTATAGTCTAATCTAAAGTGTAAGTCTATAGTCTAGTCCATAGTTTAGTCTATAGTCTAGTCCATAGTCTAGTCTATAGTCTAGTCCATAGTCTAGTCTATAGTCTAATCTATAGTCTAGTCTATAATCTAGTCTATTGTCTAATCTATAGTCTAGTCTATAGTCTAGTATATAGTCTAATCTATAGTGTAGTCTATAGTCTAGGCTAGTCTATAATCTAGTCCTATAGTCTAGTATATAGTCTAATCTATAGTGTAGTCTATAGTCTAGGCTAGTCTATAATCTAGTATATAGTCTAATCTATAGTGTAGTCTATAGTCTAGTCTATAGTTGTATAGTCTAATCTATAGTTTAGTCTATAGTCTAATCTAAAGTGTAGTCTATAGTCCTAGTCCATAGTTTAGTCTATAGTCTAGTCCATAGTCTAGTCTATAGTCTAGTCCATAGTCTAGTCTATAGTCTAATCTATAGTCTAGTCTATAATCTAGTCTATTGTCCTAATCTATAGTCTAAGTCTATAGTCTAGTATATAGTCTAATCTATAGTGTAGTCTATAGTCTAGGCTAGTCTATAAATCTAGTCTATAGTCGTAGTATATAGTCTAATCTATAGTGTAGTCTATAGTCTAGTCTATAGTTGTATAGTCTAATCTATAGTTTAGTCTATAGTCTAATCTAAAGTGTAGTCTATAGTCTAGTCCATAGTTTAGTCTATAGTCTAGTCCATAGTCTAGTCTATAGTCTAGCCCATAGTCTAGTCTATAGTCTAATCTATAGTCTAGTCTATAATCTAGTCTATTGTCTAATCTATAGTCTAGTCTATAGTCTAGTATATAGTCTAATCTATAGTGTAGTCTATAGTCTAGACTATAGTCTAGTCTAAAATCTAGTCTATAGTCTAGTATATAGTCTAATCTATAGTGTATTCTATAGTCTAGGCTAGTCTATAATCTAGTCTATAGTCTAGTATATAGTCTAATCAATAGTGTAGTCTATAGTCTAGTCTATAGTTGTATAGTCTAATCTATAGTTTAGTCTATAGTCTAATCTAAAGTGTAGTCTATAGTCTAGTCCATAGTTTAGTCTATAGTCTAGTCCATGGTCTAGTCTATAGTCTAGTCCATAGTTTAGTCTATAGTCTAGTCCATGGTCTAGTCTATAGTCTAGTCCATAGTCTAGTCTATAGTCTAGTCTATAGACTAGTCTATAGTCTAGTCTATAGACTAGACTATATTCCTGCGGAAAATTAGTTAAGTACTTTAAAACCTAAAAAGTACTTTTTTTGTTATAAGTACTATTTCAAAAAAAATTTGTAGTGGTTGTAGTTTATCCTTTCCTTAATGAATTCATAGTCTAATTATTGCATAAATTTACAATTGAATTTCAGATTACTTA